>NW_005365989.1:1000932-1020857 GCF_000412655.1 Myotis brandtii | reverse complement strand
TTTTTTATTCCAGATGAATTTTTGGAGAGTTTGTTCTAGGTCTGTGAAATATTCCATTGGTATCTTAATGGGGATTGCATTGAATCTATAGATTTCTTTGGGTGGTATGGACATTTTAATGATGTTGACTCTACCAATCCATGAACATGGTATATTCTTCCATTTGTTTATGTCTTCCTCTATCTCTTTTTTCAGTGCCATACTGTTTTAATCATGGGGATTAATCATTGTATCTTTGTGTTGATAACTAGTAAATCTAGTCTTCCTTAATTACTTTTCTTTTTCCTGCCTATTCATGCCAAATCTTTTTTTTTCATATAAACTTTAGTTTATCACATTATTTGCATATAGCCCATGTTGTACATAACTGGCAATCCCATTTGGGGAAGGGAGTGAGTGCAACAGAATGGTCTTGTCTTCTCATCAAGAGGAAGACACTCAGATAAAGGGTCAGACTTCAAAACTTTTCTTTCAGACTTCAAAACTTTTCACTAATAATTTTTAATAAGAAAATAATCAGACCAAGAAGAGGTATGCCATTAAAGCTGAAGAATGTCTTGCTCAAAGCTAAGCCCAACTGCCATTGCCACAATAATTTACCATTACTTATTGATCATCTTTTCCCCCCATTTAAATTTTGAATTTGGAATAGAATAAAAGATCAGGGGCTACAGAAAAATCAAGATGTATCCAAATTTACCTCAAGAGCAATCCACCATTAGAGCTATTCAGAGATTGTAATAGCTTTATTGTCTTAAAGGAACTTCACCAAAATGATATGATGCTTTGCTGTCAAACCCATTTATTTCCAAAACATGACTGTACTATCTGAGAGATAGAAAACCCTAAATTTTCTCCTGGGTAAAGATCGGACTAATTCCACTACCAGATGGGAGGCCCAACTTATCATACCAGGATAATTAAATCATAATCTCAAAGATATTTCAATAACCCAATGTAAATAAGTACAAGATGGCTACACACTAATTTTCTGGTATGAATTTCATAGTGTGGAAGTTATAATTATGGAGATGATATATTTATTGGGCAATGACTTTTAAAGAGGAGCTCTAAAAAGAGATTTGGCTTCTAGAAATGCTTTCAGGATTCCTATGGAGCATGGGTGGGGCTAAAAACTCAAACGTTGAAAGTCTTAGAGAGATGGAAGAATGGGTTAGGAAATACCATTGTGTATAAGAGGATGTTTTGAATCTATTCTCAGAGTTGATTAATTCCATCTTTGCTTTCTGCCTATGTAAAATGTTTCTAAGACATAAGCAACATATTTTAGAAATTTTAGCTTTGCAGAAAGTTATTTTATTCATCTTCCAGTACAGTTTTGTGGAACTAAAACTGTTCTGGGACACATATATGACAAGGCATGCTGTTGAATATGATGCTGCTGGCAGATCTGAGTAAATGAGAACTGACTCTACCTACTGACAGAGTGGCCATAGGCCTGTGAGGCTGTATTTCCTGCCATTGTGCTGAAGAACAGGCTGGCTGACTTACAGTCATTCAGTCAGAAGCACAGGTAACAACCCAGACTTGCAATTGGCATCTGAAATGGAGGCCAGTCTTGTAGAACTAAGGCCTTAACCTGTGCAATCTGATGCTGCCTCTGGGTAGTGTCAGGATTGAGTTGTATTCCAGGACAGCCAGCTAGTGTCAGAGAATTTCTTGGTGGTGTGAAGACCACTCCCCCTCAACTCCCCACCCCCCGCCAGACACACACACCCACATAGGTTGAAATTGGGTGCAGAAGCCTTATTGGCACATGTTATACACATTATATATTCTTACTCTCTAGAATTATTTCAATGTTTAACTTCTGTGATAGTTTCCAATGGATCCCACCATTCTCTATAGTTGCAACACCTTCTCGGATCTTGTATTTGTGGTACCTAATGCCTTGAAGCAATTCAAAACAGAGTGTTTTTGATTAATGTATATATTTATCACCTGGATCAATAAATACTCTTTCAAAATTGTAACTCGCTTGAGAAAATATACAGAAGAAATCAAATAAACCACCTCAAAATTGTTCACATTACCAAAGAACCTCTAGAGCAGGGGTCCTCAAACTTTTTAAACAGGGAGCCAGTTCACTGTCCCTCAGACCGTTGGAGGGCCGGACTATAGTTTAAAAAAAACACTATGAACAAATTCCTATGCACACTGCACATATCTTATTTTGAAGTAAAAAAAACAAAACGGGAACAAATACAATATTTGTATTTGCATGTGGCCCACGGGCCGTAGTTTGAGGACCCCTGCTCTAGAGCATGTTGTATGTATCATGGATGCCACCAATGAATATGTAATCACCCATTCACTTATTTGTTCACTCAGAAAACAGATATTTTCTACGTAGACACAGTGCTTATGGTAAAGTTCTTATAATGACCCAAATGTTTCTGAATTATTTCCCTTACTAGCCTATCCTGAGTACAATTTTTGAGCAATAGTCAAAGAAAAAGAATGGAAGAAGGAAAAAAAAGGAAAAGCAATAGGAAGACAGAAGAGGAGTGGAAAGGAGGGCAAGGGAGAAGAAGGAAGAGGAGGGTATACAAGAGTCTACGCAAATGTGTCTCTGAAGGTTGCTAGTTGTCTTCAGGAGGACATATAAGCTGAAAGTGGATCCCTGAACTAGTTTGACCCATGCTTCTCTATCAAACTGGCACATTACTGCATCAGATACATTTAATTGCTAATTATGTAGATTGATTATGGAACCAAGCCACAGTAAACTGATTAGATCATATTTAACTGTCTGTTCATTAAAAATTGCCCTTTATAATGTATGCTTGGTGTCAATAGTCAAAAAGACAAAATCTATTATTATAAAAAACTCAGTACCCAGAGTGGGAATCCAAATAATAGGTGCTGGAAAGGTGAGTATAAGTAAACTATAAACAGTGACACTTCAAATCAGACCATTGGCAGGTGACATTGATTTATTATTAATAGACACACTTGCCTTCTTAAATCATTAATCATTAACCATAAATAGAGTTTATATTATGCATTTGCTTTGAAGTCAGATATTGCCTCTGCAACATGACATGATGTTATTGTCTTGAGTTATTGATTTATTAATCCTGAGACTCAGTTTCCCTATCTGTAAAACAGAGGTTATAATATCTATTGTGAATATTTTAGTAAGAAAAAAAGACAAAAGAGTAAGAATGCCAAACTGAATTAATGTAAAAGGACACACCCTAACCTCTCCCTGAATCCACACACACTATCCTACCTAACTCATAGAAATGCCAGTTAAGGTACTATTTGATTAGCCACAATAAAAATAAATTGTTAAAACATAGCCAAGGGGCTTCTGGTTAAATATAAAATAATGGATATGTGCATTTCGTGTCAATTCTTCCCAAAATTCCATCAAAATAAAGAAATAAAATGATATAAACATTAAAGACAAATTGAACAGGAAAAGGTTCAACAAAGAACAAGAAGTATTAACAAATGTTAGAACATAGAAGGTAGGATGGTGAGAGCTGAGAAAATTATAGAGAGACATAAATTCAGGAGTGTGATATTATGCAAAGCAAGCTCATTTGTCAGGTAGAAACCTAGAAGGCATAAAGAAACACAAATACCGATTTTTGGTGGAACATGATAGGAAAGGAATGAGGCAAGGGCTAAAAATAGGAAGATTGGTTAAAAAATATGTATATCCAACAACCTTCTCCCACTTTCCCCAGCCAGACAATGACTCCCTTGACACATTTGGTATGTATTCATGTCTTGGGGGTGGGAGGAAGGAGAGGTTGGAAGGCTTCAGAGACCCAAGGCTCAGTAGAGGGCAGTGAGTCCACAGAATAGTAATATGCCTACCCTATCCCTCCTACCCTTTTCCCAGAACTTTAGCTACCAGGTAGGAGACTAGAGGAGTCTTCTCCCAAGAAGCTAAAAAACCTCAGAGGGAAAGAAAATAAATGTATGCTACCATTTGGTGATCTCCCAAAAGCTATTTTACCCTCCAATTAGATTATAATGAAGCCCACCTTGTAAGTATGAAATTATAGCCAAAGGTCTCCAGAAATTTAAATATGACTAACATGAAAGATAGAACCTAAAACAAACAGGAAAGAGGAACTTGGAGGTAAACAATGGAGGAAGCAGGAGCAAAAATTAGAAAGCTATTATTAATGTTCATTATATGATAAAGACAGTGTATACATGAAATAATAACAGGATTCTATAGTTCAAAAAGGAAGAGAGAACATGAAGGAGCTTTGAAAATTAAAGATGGGATCGTGAAAACATAAACTACCAATAAAAATGAATAAAATATAAAGTCCCAGAGGTAGAATAAAAGGACATGCACCATGACATTTTACAATACTGATCTCTTCTAAAAAGGTAAAAGAACTAATTGAATACAAAGAATGAGTCAGATAGCGTGAGGTTTTCAGGAACAACACTGGAAGCTAGAAGACAGTGGAGCGATTCAAAATGCAAAGGGACAATGATTTCTATACTCAACCAATCAATCTAACAAGTTAAAATAAAGTCATTTAAAAATATATGAAGTACCAAATAGCTTACTCCTTACATGACTATCTATAAGAAGCTACTGGAAGATACAAGTCAACAAAACAAGGAAATAAATTTAGAAGTAAATGTGACATCCAACAATAAATAAATCTTAAGAATTCCTTTTCTAAAATAAAGAAAATTAAACACAGATGAGAGAAAATAATAGGTGTGTAAAGTAGGGGGGTTACCTGGGGAAAAATTTGGTTGATGATTTGCTGTGTTTAAGAGCTTGAATTAAAATATAAAAAAACAAACAAAAATATGTATTCTGGTTAAATAAAATACTTCTACAATAAAATAACACAAAATTTCAAAATAAGAGATGATTGTTAAAAATATTTCATATAAGTTGATAGAAAACTGCTCTAAACATACCGATAGCAAACAAATATAATATGGCCAAAAAAAAGTACCAAGAAAGGGACATGCTAAAAAATAAAAGGTGAAAAAAATATAAATACATAAAAGGTGCTTTTCATTGATGAGCTGTAAAAATCATGTTTGTGTTCACTTAAAGCCTTAACCTAAAGAATTAAAGCAAAAATGGACAGAATTCTAAGCAGAACGTGATATATCCATGGTAGGACACTTCAGCACATGTCTCTCAGAAACTTTCTTAATCAGATCAAAAATGGGTAAGACTATAGAAAATTTAATAACAACACACTAATTCAGGCTAATGTATTTTTGTTTGTTTTCTTGTTCACTATTAATCCCCATTACTTAGAAGAGTATTTGGCACAAAATAGATACTAAATATTTCAAATTGGGACTTAAAACACTTTTTGTTCTTGAAATGTTGTGCTCAAGTTTTAAAATGTTTTAGGTTAAAAAAACAAATAGAAAATATACATTTTTAAGTACATGCAACATATTTATAAAAATTGACCAGGTACCAGGCACAAAGAAAATCTGAAATAAATGAGAAATGATGGAATCCGTGTCACATGAGAATGACTGATATACTGATATACAGTTAGTTAGTTGGTGTTTATGGTCATCATCTCATTTCTTTGCAGAGAATGTAAATCAACCCCTTCTGAATTTTTTAAAGACATCTGTATTTGTGGGGAGTGAAATATTATCATAATAGAGAGGAAACATGTTGAAGTTCTTAGTAGTTCCTGCTCTGCTGATAAGTAGAATTATGAGTAGGCCCAAAGAAAGCAAGTCACATAACTCTAAGCTTCAGTGCCCCCTTTTGTGAAATTTGGGAGTGGGATTGTTTGTGTCTACAATCCATTCCAAGTATAAGACTTACCTGCATATTAGTGAAAAAGCCCTGTACATTTTTCCTTCTCTTCCTCCCTAAATTTGTTAACTGAAGAATGTAATCTGGCTTATTTGTAAGTAACAAAAAGCATCTTGACCCATCCTAACATAGGTTAAAAAGGTACTGTCGGCAAGTTTTCACATTGAGTGTGTATGAAAAGTTGCCCAGTACAGAGTGAAGCCTAAAGGGCGAGGAGCTATCAAACGGAGGAGAATCCATGTGTGCGTGGAATACAGATGTAAACAAGAGAGTAATTTCTGAAATGCCACTCAGTCATTAGAGATGGCCTCGTGTGGTCTGCGATTTCTCCAGAAGGTCAAGAAGCATCCTACCTTGGTCAGGAATAGTCCTGGCACTTGCCCATGCTCCCCCCCCCCAAGTTTAAAGCCTTAATACCCATTCAAACGGTCACAGTCCTCTGATTATCTCTGGTACAAAACACACCACAGTTCAGCACTGTAAGACACTGTGTGGCTTATAAATGACTAAGTTTTGCCCTGACTGATAACATTTTCCCAAAGTCAAAGACTCCGCTTTTGTCTCCCTGCTTTTCTCACTATAGCTGCACTTTATTTCAATACTTCTCTTGTAATTGAGCAATTCCATAAAATCAAATAAAATGATTTATAATGGAATGATTACTCCAGGGTAACATTTCAAGTGAAATTAAGATTGAAATCTAATTTAAAAGCTTTAATGTAAATGGGTCATTAGAGGAGGCTCTCTGGGGAATTTGCAATTAAACTAAAGTGACAAGGGTTTTGGAGGGGTGACAGACCTAAAGGTGTTACGACACTGATACATGCTCATTTCGGATGCAGCTAGCCTTATCGCACTGCTCAACAAGATCAGAGTTGCTAAGTGAAAGCTGCACTCAGAATCTAACAAAAACATTCCAATCACGACAAGAATATCTCATGAAAAGAGAAGTTCTGATTTATATAAGGGCTTTAATGAATTCAGTATGTTTAATTGACATTAATTAATCTAGTTAACTACTGTTAGCCATCTCCATATTATTTTCATATCAATATCCTAATTTTATTAACGACAACTATTCATTGGACAATAACTAAGGTTTCTACTGATGCAATCTTTAGTATATAATTTGCTACTGTGTAATCTCTACACACAAAAAGGGAATTCTCCTTTCCTCCCAGTCTTTTTGAATCTTACACATCTTCTTTCTGAGGTTTCCTTGCCAACTCTGGTCCTGTGACAATTAATCATTTACTTTATTTCTAAATTCCTTGTATTTTCTGTTCTTAGATCTTCTATTGATAGTTAACCTTCCGTATGAATAGCTCCCATTTCTCCCAACAGAAACTGTTGAATTCTTTTCGAGTCCCTACAGTGCCTGGAATACTGCATTGCACATAATAAGAGAAATGACTGTTTGATCTTATTGACAGTAATAATTATACTAATAGTAAACTTGAATTGATCATTTAAAATGAGTAAGGCATTGTTAAGCCCTTTAAATTATCTCATTTAATCTTCACAATCATTCTAGACAAATGAAATGTTATCATCCCCATTTTAAAGTTCTATAAACTTAAGATTAGAAATGTTTCAGTAAACTGTCCAAGGTCACAGAGCTAATAAGTGGCAGATCCAGAACTTAAAACCACAACTATGTCTCTCCAAGCCCACTGTTGTACTTACAATGCAGTACAACTGAAGGCCAACTTTGGATATTATCAACAGGAGAACCAAGGTTATCGTGGTCTCTTCCTGTTGTGTATATCTATACATCTGACTGATTTTGTATATTGCCAGATTTAATTGGTCCCAGTTCTTCAAAGCTGGACTCATTCAAAAACAATAAAAATAAAATTCCTGAGCCATCCAACAGATGTTTTCAAATGTTTAGATTTATTTTTATGAAGGTTTTATAAAAATCAATTTCAATTCATACGCTTTATTTTTGTGGATGACAGAGATTTGAAGGGCTCTATTGAGAGAGGTGGCTGAAGTTTTACTTATTGGTTTTGAGACTCTCCAATTTTATATATATAACAGCTTTTTCAGAAGAAACAGCAGGAATGGCTCACAACCCACTCTTTTTCTTTCTTTCCTTTTTTTTTTTTTTGCTATCACATATAAGACAAGATTCCAGTGATTCGATAATTTGAGAGGTATTCAGATTATGAACTATATAGCTCCATAGCAGAAAATTAAGAGATTGCACAAACCACTTATAGAAAGGGAATTTGGAAAGAAAATAAACAGTCTGAGGATATACACATTCTTGCACTTCTTTTATAAGAGATACAATCTTTTCTTCAGGCCACGGGAGTAATTATATCATTCATTTTAATGTTGTCATGTTTGGCAACTTGCATAGATTTGACTGAAAGAACAGGCAGTGTGTGATGGTGGTGGTGGTGGTGGTGGTGGCGGCGGGGTGGTGGTGGTGGTGGTGGTGGTGGTGGTGGCGGTGGTGGCGGTGGTAGTGGTGGTGATACATTAGTTTCCAGGGGCAGGGAAAGATCCGGCAACTAACAGATCATCAAGCACTGAGACAGAAATATTGACGACTCCGTTTAGCTTGTTCTGCCAGCACCTCATATGGCCAAGAAGGTACTGTTAGACTCTCTCAGAGATTAGTAGGCTATCTACTGGCCCTCTCAGAATGAACATGGATTGGTTCTGATGGTCAAAGAAATGTTGTCTGGATATGAGTAGTTGTAGTTTAATACCATTTGTGGAGGGTTATGTTTTATATTGTGAAAGACACAAAGGAAATCTTTCAGGAAGTATATTTCACTTACAACCATGATTTCCAAGCCACATATGATCTGGCCCTTGTCTACATCTTGGACCTCTTTAAACTCTTCCCTAACATCTCCTCTCTGGCCACTTGACTCTATGCTGGCTTCCATGGCCCATCAAATACATCAAACTTCTTCCTGCCTTCCTGCCACAGGGCCTTTGGATGTGCTTCTTTCTAACTGAAACCATCTTTCCAAAGATGTCTTCATCCCTTGATTCTTATCATTATTTACTAGTAAATATAGGTCTCTGCTCCGATGTCACCTCCAGAGAACCTTCCCTGACCATCTTGTGTACGCATACAAGCATGCATGCATGCATGTGTATGCATGCGCGTGCGCGCGCGCACACACACACACACACACACACACACACACACACACTGGTTTGATACATATACAGAATTGCCTTTCCTTTTCAAAGTTAGCTGCTAGTGAAAAACAAGTAAAGATGGAGAAACTGTCCCAGATTGGAGACAATACTACATGCAGTGTTATCTCCCATATTACACCAGGGAAAAGAAAGGAATATTAGTAACAAACCTGGTGAAACACAAATAAAGCCTTTAGTCTAGTCCAAAGTATTTTGACAACGCTCATGTCTTCGTTTTGACCAATGTGCTATGGTTATGTTACCATATTAGCTTTACGGGGAACTGGGTGGAACGTGTGCAGGAACGCTCTGTCCTCTCTTTGCAACTTTCCTGCAAATCTAAATTATTCCCAAATAAAGGTGTATTAAACACTAACTTCTACAGGTTTGAAATAACTTCTAAAACTTCCTGTGTCACGAAGCATGACATTAATCTAGTCTTCCCGTTGCCTTCATTTTCTTTTTCCTTCCTTGCTTTTACTGTGTCTGGAGCTTGGTTTTCCATCATAAGACTTTCAGGTGAGGACTTACATCCTTGGAGGGATGATGGGAAGCACCGTGAGAAGTTACAGCTCCACCTAATTCCAGGCCCTGCTTCAGTGCCTTCATTCATTTCCAGCGTGTGCTCTCCAGACCCTCTACACAGATGTGGGAAGACTTCCTTGCTCCCTCTCTCCAATGGCCTACACTGGCCAGGTGTTCCAACCCACTCAGACACATTACTGAAAACTGTAAACATCACATTCCTGGTCATGACTTCTGCTCTGTGTGAATGTACAGACCTTTTTTCATTGGATATAAAAGAAAGTAGGATTTGCTTATAGTGACAATTATGAGCAAGGTACTTGCTTAGCCCTTTGGGGACACAAAGCTGAATCAGACAGAAACAGTACCCCAAAGAGCCTATTAGGGAGCAGACTATATCTAGAGAGGGCCAGCTTTTGAGAAAGAGAAAAGCTATGTTTATGACACAAAGATCATAGAATGAGTGACTCTTTCAAATAACTTATATTTTAAGTAAAAGCTTTGCAATCCAGACTCTGCAATTTACCAGTTGAATAATGTTGGACAAGTTTCTTGTGTACTCAAGTTTGTTCATCTGTAAAATAAGAATAATGATGAGATAGATCTACATGTGTGGATTTAATGAGTGAACTTTTATAAAGTACCAACAATGGTGTCTGGTATATGCTGAGGCCTCAATAAATGTTAGTTATTATTTTTATGACTTAAATATGTAAATAGCAAATAGCAAATATTGCTAATGGTAAAAATTAGGTTGAAAAACTACCATATATTACTGCTCATCAATAATTTATTGTAAATTCTTCTTCTTCCTTATTATATTTGATGGAACCTACAATTAAGAATATTGTTTTGTCTGCTGCCTTGTTCAAAGAGTAAGCAGAAAAGTAACATACACATATATATCTTCCCAATAGAATACAACACAGGTTCCTCACTTTGCTCAAAATATGTTTTTCGGAGTAGAGTGCAAAATAATTTTGTAATTTGACAAAAATTCTCATTAATTTACCCTATTCATTTCATATTTGATTAATCTTTAATTGGCCACCATTCTTGAGATGTGAAATTTTGGTATTTCTTGCTCTGCTTAGCTTTGATATCAGGTAGCTAATGATATATAAAATTTTATAAGGCATTTGTCCACTACCATTTTATTGATTCCAATCTCCTGGATCAATGAGATGGAGGAGTTGATGATTTGGGTTAATCTCTATGTATTGTTAGGTAAACTTTTATGTTCTAATTGGTAGGTTATTCCTGATGATGTTGATTATAGGATGGAGTGAAGCTAATGACTTCATATGAGACAGAATCTCTCAACCTCACAGTCCTATTAGAAAGAAAACAAGATCTCTTCAATTGTAGCATCCGTCTGTCAGTCCTGCCCCCAGCATTACATTCTGCCATCTAACCTCCCATGGGGGCTTAAGGAGGAGAGAACAAAGGAAGAACAAGGAGCAAAAGATTTAGAGGGCTTTCTGTACTGGTTTGCCTATGCTCAGAACTGCAAAAGCAGAGAGCAAGTCTCTGGAATATTGTCTTTCATGAACACAATCCTGTACTTTAACTTCATGCTCTAACTTCATGATTCTGGAGAGACTTCCACATTGCATATGGAAAATTCTCCAACAAAGAAATAATACAACCTCCTATGGGGGCTTAAGGAGGAGAGAACAAAGGAAGAACAAGGAGCAAAAGATTTAGAGGGCTTTCTGTACTGGTTTGCCTATGCTCAGAACTGCAAAAGCAGAGAGCAAGTCTCTGGAATATTGTCTTTCATGAACACAATCCTGTACTTTAACTTCATGCTCTAACTCCATGATTCTGGAGAGACTTCCACATTGCAGATGGAAAATTCTCCAACAAAGAAATAATACCAGTTCTCATAATAAGGTATTGGCTCTTAACAATCTTGACAAAACTATCAACATTACTTTCTTGTTCTTTGTATTTTTTGCATTCATTGCCTTCTAAAAAAGCAGTAGAAAGAACATGAACTATTTTGTCAGAGGAGCCGAGTTCAAAATCCTTGGTGAATTACACTTTTGTGATTTGGGGCAAGTTACCTCATCACCTGTAAAACAGGTGGCATTGCATGTATTAATGCCTCGAAGACCCCTAGGTGCCACAGTTAGAGGACGTGATGTTTATATAATCCTCACAGCGATTCTGAGAGGACTTCTAAGAGATGAGGACATTGAGGTTGAGGAGGGGAGGGCTTTGCTCCAGCTTGAGCTAGAATTCAAATCTAAGTCTAGTCTGAATTTAATCAATAAAATTAGTGCCACCAACTGTGCTCCTACACCCAACCAGTACAGTACCTTATATGCATTAACTAATTTAAACATTGCATCAATTCTAGGATACTAATACTATTATTAGCCTTATTTCACAGACTATAAAATCCAATATGCTGTTTTTCATTGTGGACACACTTCTCATCATGTAATCCCCACATTTATATGTATATCCATGACATTTTCATAATTTCTTTGTGACACATTTAAACTCAAAATGCTAATGAAATCCATGCACATGTTTCCCTAAATGTTTTGAGTTGCTCTTCCCTTTCACTGTAACTTCCAATCTAACGTGCCTTCTCCAGGCTTCCTCGTGGCATATGGAGAAGGACATAATTTAGCCTCAATTTAGAGAGCTTGTTTTAGTCTATGTATATGTGGGTTAAAATGCCAACTGCATTTATAATTTATAAGATATCACCATTAATTTAAAGCCCTTTCTAATTTTCTCCTGAAAATAAAAAACCCCCACAATATTTTATTGTTTCAAAAGCCACCAAAAAGCTACAACTTCAACGAAAAATTAGTGATCAGAATTATTCAGTCAAATTCTGAACCAAGTTGAACCTTAGAGTTTTAAAATGTTCAATCAAATATCGCCGTTCTGGTGTGGGAATTTTTTTTTCTTGGCATCATGTAACTTCCCGTTTCTAAGAAAAAAGGATTAAAGTGTCCCATAAAAAAAAAAATCTCCAAAAGCTTCTTGGACATCAAAGAGACCTTACACAACAACATTTTGATGAGTTAAGTGTAAAGGAATCAAAAACACATGGATTAAATTTCCCATAAAACCCACATGTGTTTAAAAATCAAGGGAAAACGTGCTTGGCCAAATGCGTTTGGGGTTTTGTCAAACCCCAAACATTTGAGGAATAGTGTGAGATGTTTAAGGAACCCAAAACACAGCTGGGTCAGCCTATATCATTCCAACAGCATATGCCGGGGGGAGACGATAAAGGAGATAAACCCACGACACTGTAGTTTGGGCCGAAAACCACATTCCTGTTTATTGATAAAAAAAGTTTGCCTTTCCAATATATAACTTCTTAATTGCCTGCAAACTTAAAAAATTACAATTTCTATAACCTGCTAGAAGTCACATGTTAAAGAGCTCTTGTATTTCTTACAAAAGCAAAAAGGAGTCCTCATTTCCAACCCTGAGATTTTTCAAGTTAGCCAGATGGGATCTTTGCCACAGCTTTCAAACCTTGATCAAATTGCCCATGTTTTTTATTATCCTTGATTTAGCTTTGCTAGACTAAGCACATTATTAATTGGTTCTCCTTTTATTTACAATACGATTGCTTGAAATATATACTAGGGTGTATAATTGAATTTTGGGTTTACTGTAATTAAAAAAGTCAAAGGAGTAATAAACATAAGGGTTCGTAAATAATTGCCTCTGAGAACCGGCATAAATCATCAAGATTAAATGGTTTTATATCATATTTAAACTCTTTAATTTTAATTTATGATTGCCAACCTAGTTCCAGTCATTGTTGACTAGAATTACTTGTCACTGCTTTACATCTTTAGAGGTGATGGCAAGGGACTTCAGAAGATTCCCTTTTTATGGGGGTCTACATTATTAGGCTGAAATAATTGACCCCCGGCTTTTCCTTCTTCTCACTTTCCTGGTGCACTCTATTTTTAAAATTAGCCCAAGTAGAGGCAAGGGCAATTTGATCGTGGATTTAAGTACTTTTCCAAATCTACTCTCTAATTTAATCAGATTTTGATCTTTTGGGAAGATCTACTTTATAAATATATAAATAAATAGATGTTTCCTGTAGCTAAGCAATACTGCACGTTACTTTTGGGGGTGATAAAAGTAATTTTTGCAGCACTGTCAGGATTTCCAAGAGGGTACAGAGGTTAACGAAGCCATCACTGTGCCTCCTTGACTGCCCAAATACTAATCAGCAATATTGTAAAATCCTTTTTTCTCCTTTCCAACATAGACAACATACAATCTCCTGCAAAAGTACAATGAGATGAAAACATAAATAAACAAAAGTATTTTTCCTTAATGAAAGTGGCAATGATATGGGAATGTTTTTCCACTCTCAGCCTCAAGCACTGCAATATGAATTCGCAGTTTCTGCACTCTCAAATCCAAGCTCTGGTCACCACATGGTAATTTACGATGCATAGCAAGGTCACATCTCAAAAGCTAACCCTGTACCTTAGTAAAAACAGCAAGAGTAACCAGAATACCATTTATTGGGGCCCATGATTTGCTTAAGTCTGAGTCAGACATTATAGACATTACCCCAAAGTTCACAACAACCTGGACAGGTAGGTTCTGCTGTTTCCATTTTACCACTGAGGCTGTGGAACCTGGAAGAGGTGAAGTCACTTGCCCATGAATGCACAGACAGAATAAGAAGCTGGCACCCTCACCTCAACCCTGTTGCATCATATATGTAAACAAAACAGTGACGGTCTCTCAGGAGACTGAAGAATCAGACCACAGGAGATAGAAGAGTTATATAATCCTGTCTTAAGAGGTTGGCAGGCTCTCACATCGATATGGTTTGTAGTTCTTGAAATCACAGACCCAGTTCTGTTGCCCACCCTAATGGCTCTTCCATGTCCCAACGTGATACATCTTTCACTCCAGACATGACTTGGATTGGTTTGCTGCATTTATACTCTTTTATATTTCCCTTGCACATGCTCAGGGCATCCTTTTGGAGAGCAGTCAATTGCTCGTGGAGCTGATTCCATGATGCTTTCAAGGCCGTCACCTGCTTCTCATTATTCCTTTCCTGAGCTTAGCTAACAGACATGACTGTTATACCTTGGGAATGAAAAGTCCGAGGCCAAAAAAACAAAATCACATCCACCATTACTGTGCTCTTCCTGTTATAGTTTCATCTCAAGGGTCAGTGTGATGTGTTGGGATGAAGAGAAAACCTGCTAATTGGCAAGCTTTTATATTCACCTCAGCCTACAGATCTTTCCATTAATGCCTGGGGTCAGGAACTAGGTTGATGGGTAACATTAGATTGCTAGTGCAAGGTAAAGTAATCAGGAGGTGATCCCACACTCAAACAGGTGCTGTCCTGTGAATGAGAACTACAGATAGGCTACAGCCGGGCGAGACTATGAAGAATATTGCCAAAACCCAAAATCACTAGATGAGAACAAATCAGCAGAGTAACGTCATGAAGGAGGTTCAGCTCCTCAAACAGAGACAAGAAAAATGTGCTGTCTTGACAATCAGAATATTTTAAATGAAGGTAAACTAAAATTGGGGGGAAACGGTAGAAGAGAAGATGGAAAAAGCAAATATATTCAACTTATTAAAGACTGAGTATATGCATTTTAGGTGATGTAAAAAAAATTGGAAGCAAACATTTTTTAAAGCCTAATATAAGTAATTAATAGATAAATGAACAAACAGAATAGGTAATTTACAAAGAAGAAACCTTTTTTAAAAATCCATTATCAGAAAAGGTATTCATTACAGTGTAATAATCAAAATATAGAAACAACCCCTAATTGTCCTAAAATAGAAGAATGGTACATCACTTCAAGAAAATATTATTGCAAAAGTGATGATTATGAAGACTAGTTAAAGACGTGGGAAATGCTTTTGCTATAATATTAACTGAAGAAGAGCAAGAAAAAATTCTATGATATTAAATATGGACAATGAAATTTTGTATTACTGAAAAGACTGAAAGGAAATATACTAAAAGAATAGCTGGGATTGTACTAGCATAGTGGGACTCATGCTGATTGTATGTTTTTCTCTATTTGTCATGGCTTCCTCAATGGGATTGCATTACTTTTATTAATATAATTTTTAAGGAATGTAGCTAATATTTAAAAATCAACCTTTTAAAAATAAGTTATTGAAGGGTCATACCCCCAAACCCTGCAAGACAATAAAATAGACAAGTGCAAATACACATGGCATTCATATTTAAGAGAAAGGTGACAGGAAAGCAGAGGTTCTACATCTGATGAAGAGATGAACCTCTTTTTTTCTAGAAGACAACAATACATTGAAACATTCAAAAAAGAGGAATTTATGCCAAATGAAATGAGTTTCCTTCTAAAATCTCTCTGTAAAAAATCAATAAAATATAAAAAAAAAAGACAAAGTTTAAAAAAATAAAAAATAAAAAAATAAAAATAAGTTATTGAAGGGTCAGACCCCCAAACCCTGCAAGACTATAAAATAGACAAGTGCAAATACACATGGCATTCATATTTAAGAGAGAGGTGACAGGAAAGCATAGGTTCTACATCTGATGAAGAGATGAACCTCTTTTTTCTAGAAGACAACAATATATTGAAACATTCAAAAAAGAGGAATTTATGCCAAATAAAATGAGTTTCCTTCTAAAACAGGTTGCAGTGTACATAGATAAGGGAGGAAAGAACAGATTTCTATGAGATAGACTGAGCCGGAGAACTATGTTCTTGCCATCTTAGTCTACATGAAGTCAATCAATAATCCTATTTGACATAGTTTCAGAGTGTCTTCCCTGAGGCCAGAGGGCTCTACTATACTTCTGGAATGCTCTTCCAACTCTATAATTCTACAAACTGTATTAAATAATAAATAAACAATCAAGTATGCCAGCAAGCTGCTCTGATACTTGATTCCAGTTGGTGAATTTAGTGAGACCCAAACACTCACTAAGGGGAAAAATCTTTGTTTCTTGCTAAAGTCTGATCACCGCTCATTCAAATAATCTTTCCACAGGTTACTCACTGGCTGCTCAATCAAGAAACAGAGAGACCCTTTTTACTAGCAATTTAAATTTGTTTATTGGTCTTAACTGTTTGTAACTGTAGAACAATGACAACTCAAACAGAGACGACATGGCTACATGGCTGCGAGGAGGCAAGGAAGCCTAGGCTAAGGAAACAGTGATGAACTTGCCACAGATGGTATAAATAGTTTCTCTCTATCTGTAGTTCCCATCTTGAAGAAAAATCAGCAATTTTTGTACTTTCATAGAACAATAGATTAGGATTTAATTTTCACAATTTGTGTAGCTCATTTTGTATAGCACCATGTTCCATGTTTTACCACGTATCTGGCCTTTATGCATTTTGGCTTTCCCTGAAGGGGTTTTGAGATGTCACACACTGTCGTATTGGGTAGGTGGTACTGGTGGCCTAGTGAAGCAGGCGGTAACATCTCTCTCCAGTGCTCTCAGAAATACCTCCCTCCTGTAGTGTAGAGCCCACATCAGGACAACATTCCATCTGGCTCCAGAGATTGGGCACAAAAACACAGGCGTTTTCAATGGAGGTGGAGCAGACAGGAAACAGAATCCGTTTTATGGAGTGTGTGCTCTTTGCAGAGCATGCCATTGTCATAGACAAAGGTCAGTAAGAGTTTAGATATCGCCTATTGTCTTCTGGAGACCTAATGATGTAGATGGGAAGATGAGCATACATGGATAAAGGACAAGAGACTTAATTTCTATGTAAAAAATTGAAGAGCAAATGAGGAGGCAAGAAGCATAATTTAATAAAGACCTTGGTTGGTGTAAAATTTTTCTCTGAAGCATAGTCTAAGATCTTTGTACAAGGAAAGCACTACAGAAACTTTACTGACAACAGCAAGATTTGCCAGTTGGGAGGTCATTTGCTGCTCTGGTTGCAGGCATTTGTTCATGAAATACACACCCAAATGATAAGGCACTCTTTTATTTTTTTAAGTATATTTTTACAAACATCATGACTCATTAATTTTACATCTCTAATGGTGTTTTGTCAATTACATTGATAAGATTCAATATGCTCTTAAGAAGTTGCATTTCACAGACACTACCTCAGTGCTAGTGTCAATCATTTCTCTTTGGCCGATTATGGACCAAATCAGGGGATAACAGAAACCCTGAGATCCAATGCAGTAAAGTGCAATGCACTTTTCAAATTCACAGGAGGACTCATTAAACTGTGTTGTCCATCCTTCACTGAATGCCACATCATTTAGATGGTTGGGTGGGAGAAATGCTGTATAGGAATAAAAGAAGAAAGGTTGACTTATAGGCTATTTCTTTATAAAGCTGGTCTATTTGTTTGCTTTCTTGCTCTTAAATTTTAAAATCTTGCAGTAACTGGAATGTGCTTAACCATGTGCTGACCAGAGGGGATTAAAGCAATAATAAAAGGTGACCGAGACTCAGTCTGAAGAATGTCTGCCTGTGTTGGCATTGCGGATATGTTGTTTTATGAAAAGATATAGGTACAACCCTTGTTGCTTAAAGATGGTGTGTTTTGTTACGAAGGTAAATATGCCACCTTTTCATGTGGGCCTGCTGTGCATTTGCTTAGTGTGTTAGCAGAGAGGACAGAGTTTACTTTCATCCCAAAGATAAAGTCCCAAATTCATGAGACTTTTCAAATGAGAGCTTATGGAAGTCTATTAGAAATATTGTTATTGTCCCTGGAAATAGGAGTAGACAACTCCTCTTCATCTAGACCAGGGGTCCTCAAACTACGGCCCGCGGGCCACATGCAAATACAAATATTGTATTTGTTCCCGTTTTGTTTTTTTTACTTCAAAATAAGATATGTACAGTGTGCATAGGAATTTGTTCATAGTTTTTTTTTTAAACTATAGTCCGGCCCTCCAACGGTCTGAGGGACAGTGAACTGGCCCCCTGTTTAAAAAGTTTGAGGACCCCTGATCTAGACTTTCAAAGCATCTATTGTCCCTGAATGACTCTAATGGCCTTGAATTTACAGGGTCTGAAGCTAGTGATTGAATGTGCTGCAGCCACACCTGCAGTTCTAAGTAAGGTTAAAGTAATATTTCCAACAAACAGTAATGGGCTTCAACCAT
Organism: Myotis brandtii; assembly: GCF_000412655.1. Lineage (NCBI taxonomy): Eukaryota > Metazoa > Chordata > Mammalia > Chiroptera > Vespertilionidae > Myotis > Myotis brandtii. The sequence continues at coordinate 1,002,232 of NW_005365989.1, read as the reverse complement.
TCACCCTGCCTTCCACTACCAAAGAATCCTCCTCAGACAAGAAAATGTACTATAAGATATATCAATTAACTGAATATATACTAGAATGATAGATCTACGTGTAAACTGGTCACTTACCTTCTAACCAAGCTTGCTTTTGTCCAGAAAATGTCATAAACAATTATAAAACTTGGGCCAGAGTAGGCCCTTCATTTAATCTATATCAAACATTATTTCTTGAAATCCAAGTGACAGGAACTGGCATTTGCTGGGAACTCTGTGACAGAGACTGTGTCAAATAATTTATATCTATTCTCTCAGTTGATCCTCATGGCCTATCTATAAGATGTGTCATTATCCCTATTGTACAGATGAGAAAACTGATGCAGAGAAAATCTATGTAATATTCTTAAAGTCCTTCCACTGATAAGTGAAGAATCCAATATTGAACCTCAAACTTTATACCATTTACTATATCCTATGCAATAATCATCATGTAAATGTTGGTAGCTTAAAGAATTTATTAACCCATCTTTCCTTTAAGACAAAATTATGAATGTATGAGCACAACAACGGGAATTTTTAGGAGATAAAGAACAAGGATAATGAATAAGGGGAAAGCCAGCAAAAGATTCCTAAAAAGGCAGCGGGCAGGTTTAGTAGGTGTTAGCACAGGATGCAATTAAGACATACATTATGATAAGCACCAACTATTGCATTTTTGAAGCATTTCAGGAAATGATTTACCTAGATTAAGATATTGATAAGAAAATTATCTGTATAAGGCAAGTTATACTGAGATTTCATTTTGAGGCCTTTTACCAGCAAAAGATTCCTAAAAAGGCAGCGGGCAGGTTTAGTAGGTGTTAGCACAGGATGCAATTAAGACATACATTATGATAAGCACCAACTATTGCATTTTTGAAGCATTTCAGGAAATGATTTACCTAGATTAAGATATTGATAAGAAAATTATCTGTATGAGGCAAGTTATACTGAGATTTCATTTTGAGGCCTTTAAAAAATATATATACATCCTATGTAATAAAAGCCTAATATCCTAAGTGTCCAGTCATCTGGTTGACCGGTCGGCCGTTCAACCAATCAAAGCGTAATATGCTAATGATATGCTAAGGCTGCTCAACTGCTCACTATGACGTGCACTGACCACAAGGGGGCAGGCAGTCAACAGGTGACCAGTTGCTATGATGTGCACTGACCACCGGGGGCAGACACTCCAACCTGTAGGTTAGCTTGCTGCTGGGGTCCTGTCAATCGGGACTGGGTGAGATGGGGCAGGACATGCCCTGGAGCCCTCCCA
>NW_005365989.1:924376-1000584 GCF_000412655.1 Myotis brandtii | reverse complement strand
TTGGGCACGAGCCGGCGGCAGGTGCAGTGGGGCCAGGATGAGCGGGAGCGGCAGGTATGAGCTGCAGGCAGCATTGGACTGCGGGTTTCAGCCCGAACCCCGCAGGCCTCCCCAAGGGACCCCATCCGTGCATGAATTCGTGCACTGGGCCTCTAGTATGTATGTGTGTGTGTGTGTGTGTGTGTGTATATATATTATATGGGTTTTATTGAAATGGAATTTTCCTGCCACTGACTGTCTGAGGTCACTGCTTGGAGCCAGAGAACACACTTGATTGATTTTTGATAGAGCAACGGATAGATTGATAGGGCCATCTTGTTGATTTGGGGGCAGGCCCTGACATGCTCATGCAACCACAGAGAGACATTGCTTTGACTTTGAGATTTGGTGCAAAAATGTATGCTCTGAGAATGGTCCTATTCTGAAAGTAAGAGACATGTTGGGCCTGATGGCCTTGTCTCAGTGTCAAAGTCAGCTTCTCTCTATTTTTCTGAGTTGACTTCTGCTGCCCTGAATCCTCGCCTGGCTTCAAACAAGTGTCCACCTCCTTGGTGAGTGCTGGGTCCCAATACCGCAGTCTACTCCCATCCCCTAGTTCCTCCCCTTTCCCCAAGTTCATGTTTAGACTGTTATGCAGTCCTGACAAGCTAGGCAAGATACACCAAATAACAGCACACAATCCAATGGCATTTTAGAATATTTCTCTGCCTGGATTATGCAATTCATAGCAAGGTGGGTGTGGAGTTGGGGGGGGGTAGAATTGGGGAAGCATTCCTATCATTCTCTTTCTACAGCACCCTTTGGAGTTTCTGGGGTTTTTTGCTGTTTTGTTTTTACATTGTTGTGACTGATTATAAATAAGAAAGCGTTCTAAATATTTTAACTTACATTTTCTTACACAGGGACTGTCACAATGTGTTCGCTGACAGACGGGTTTTTTTCTTTTTCTTTTTTTAACGATAACTTCACCCTTTTCTCTAAATCACAGATAATCATGAGCAGGGTTGGTGGTTTTTCAAATGGTTGCAAATCCCCAGCCCATGCGATAAAAGATGCTGACATTAATATTTTGGTGTGCAGGCTAATGCCGTCAGCCCAGCTGTGAGGCAGAGGCTCAGTGACCAGGGTGAGACTGGTGCAATGTGCAGCGTGTGCAGGGTCCTCCGAAGGACTGATCTGCTTCTCGCACCTTGTGCAAACTGTGGGAGCTTGACTGTGTCCATGGTGAGCAGGATTGACTCTGTTTTCTCGCCACTGCATTCAATGTACTGGCTGCCTCACAGGTTCAGAGCGGGCCCAACGTTTGACTTTTAACTGTTTATATCATTTCAGTTTCCAGACTTCATCCATTCTTAAACGCCAGGGCTTTTCAAAGGGAGATAAGAAAACATAATAACATGAAATCTAACAGTACTTAGCTTTCCTGTCTGCAGTGTGTTCATTAAGCAAATCTTCATCTTGCTTCTGGCCCCACTGAGCAGCCTGTGAAAAATAACGCTGGGTTATGGTGCAAAAACTTCTCGAAGAGGAAGTGTACCCCTACCCACCTTGTTACCTTCAGGATGTGCCAACAATCAGCCCTATCCTTTCTTAGACCACCATCTCGTTCATTCTTACATGGTTTCTTATCTTCCCATATAGATTTTCAGGTCCTTGAGTTTAAAAATTAATGTCTCCTTTGCATCCTTTCCAGCTTCTAAACATACAGTTGGTGAAAGCACAGCCCTTCCTGTGTGTGAAGAGCTAAGCACAGTGTCAGACGCACAGTAAATGCTCCATAAATGTTTGTTGTTGAAATTCAAAATTGGAATTATTGAAAAAAGCAACAAGTGCTGACAGGACCAAAGAGATTCGGGGTCATTTTGGCACAGTCCTCATTCTCTTTCCCCCCTCCTGGCCCCCTGCATTGATGCGGGGATCCAGGGCTGCCCTGGGTGCTGGCTACAGCTAAACAAGGTCCTCCACAAACAGCTCTGCCCGTCAATACCTTCCACCCAATCTTTGTGCCTCCACCTGCCAACAGCACCTTGTGCTCCAGCTGAAACCAACTCTGCAACTTCCCGCTGCCGGGCATCTGTGCCAGGTCTGCTTCCTGTTTTCATGCTCTCAAGGGAATGTCCTCCCAGCCCATATCTAGAAGATACCTCCAACCACTCCTTGCTGAAGGCTTTCCTGACCTACTCCATAAGTTGATCACTCCTTTTGTATCCTCAGGGTAGTCTGTACTCTCTTTGCATTATTGATATTACTTGTTATTATAGCTCTCTCCCCTATTTTTGTATCCTCAGGGTAGTCTGTACTCTCTTTGCATTGTTGATATTTGTTTATATAGCTCTCTCCCCTCCCAGATATAAGCCCTCAGAAAACAGGGCTGTGTCTTGTTTATCCTGATAGCTCAGTGCTTGACCTATACAATGTGGTAAATAAATGTTTTTAAATAAAAGCATGAACATCTGTCCCCATGTGTCCATTTCTAGGGTACACATGCTCTACCCCAACTTCTGTCCATCCTCACCTGGTGGCCTGGCCCTGGTCTCCTTGAATGGCATTTTCCTGACCCCCCTTTTCCAGAAAAATTCACTTTTTCTGACTTTCTGGATTTACTGTCTAACTCTTGATAGAGATCTGTTCATTATTGTTGTTTTGCACCACAATTCTTTCTTCATTTGAGAGGGAGATGTGTTTCTGAGAGGTGCTGAGGGATAAAATGAAAGTTAATAGCAATCCTGAGATAATGTAGTTCAATCCAACTATCTAATACTGTGTTGTTTCAGATTCACAAGAGGCTGTCCTGCCTAAAGGAGTGTGGAGTCTTAGTAGAAGACAGGGAGGATCTGTGACAGTGAAGAGCCTATGCATAGGACATCACAACTTCTGAAAAGAGTGGGCTGTAAAGTGTGAAAAATAAAAAGCTGCATGTACTGGCAAAGAGAGGAGAAATGAAAAACAAACATCTGATCCCCTAGCTCAGAGATGGTCACCCCGTATATAGGTGGCTAACCCTCCATCAGAAACAAGGTCTCATATTGCCTCCGGAAGACTTGTCCTATCAACCTTTTAGTCTGAAAGAAAATCCTGCACTGCTGAGCTTGACCATTCTTCTGGTTATAGGCATGGTTGTTGGGTTTAGTCCTTAATGACCCCAAGTCTTAACATTGGCCCTTATGGGTGGAGAGCAGAAGACAGAAAAGTTTGTTATTGTTGTTTTGGGGATCTTGTTTTGTTGTTTGACAACCATGGGCCAAGGAAACAGGATGGCTAAGAAAGAAACTCTGGGGCCACATTGCCTAGATTTGAGTCCTGGCTCAGCCCCCTGTTAGCTGTATGAACTTGGGCATGTTACCAAGCAGCAATTTCCCCATTTGAAACATGTGGATAATAATGATACCTAACTGCTAGATTTGCTGAGGGGATTAAGTAAAATAAGGGCTACGATGCTTTCAGCACAAAAGCTGACATGGAGTAAGTGCTCAGTAAATGTTATCTATTAACAATTGTCACATTTTATTTGATTTCCTAGAAAAGAGATTCCCACATTCAACTGCTCTTTCAGATGTATTGCTATCTCTACTGAATATTTAAGACCACTGTGATTTGCAAGATCCTGCAAAGAAAATATTCTAATGTATCACATTTATTCACGTCCGTAAATCTATGCACATACTGCTTTCAACGAAGACATTGATAATTGTACATATAGGTGAACATATACCCTCCTCTAAGGACAATAAAGGATAACTTGCTCTAACAGCCATAGATAAAGTAGAACAAAGGCAAATGAGGCAAAAACAGAAAAAGAAAATACTAATGCCTGTGGAAGTAAGGACAGGTATAATGCGTTAAGAAGGGTCAAGCACAGAACTAACCTGCCTCTTGTTACTGCTCTGTTCATCTAATGTTAGTCCATTGTAGAGGGGAAGCCTCTAAATGGGTGTTCTTGGGCTCCTCTCCTTCTAGGACAAGATAATCATCACTCTTCAGTCAAGACTCTTTGAGAGAAGACACTTCTGGGTTACCATTTGCAACAGCATGGATGGAACTGGATGGATGGAATTATGTTAAGTGAAATAAGCCAGTCAGAGAAAGATAAATATCACACGATCTCACTCATTTGTGGAATATAATGAACAACATAAACTGATGAACAAAAATAGATCCAGAGACAGAGAAGCATCGATCAGACTGTCAAACCTCAGAGGGAAGGTCGGGGAGGGTGGGGATAAGGGGGAGAGATCAACCAAAGGACTTGTTATGCATGCATATAAGCCTAACGAGGGGGGTGAGGACTTGAGTGGGGGGTGGGAGGGCAATGGAGGGATAAGAACACATATGTAATACCTTAATCAATAAAAAAATATGAAAAAAATAACTTCTCATAGCCCTACAGCATACCATGAGCAGAACAGATAAGTAATTCATGTGTCTTATGGACTGATGGAAGGAATGAAGGGAGTAAGTATAAATTCATGAGGGGAAAAAGCCCCCAGGCCAGAATAATAGCAGAAAGAAGAATCCATATGGTAAGTTTCACAAGGATACCAGCCAATCCTGAGGAACTCAGCTATCCATGGAGGCTGATAGATAACCACGGTCAAGTCCAACATAAAATACTCTCAAATTGTATCTCTGGCCCAACTTTACCTGATAAAGTTCCATAAGCAAACTCTTTATTAGTGATCATCCAGACCCTCTGAAGAACGATCACCTTGGTGTTCCATGCCTTTAGACTGCAGGGTTCCGTAAACAAAAACAGGAAACATCTCAACTTCCTCAGAATGGAGTAGCAGCAAACTAGACAAGGAGAAAAACCTAACTGGAGATGACAGTCGGGCTCTTGCAAAGGGCTCATTCTGCTGGGTAAATCAAATGAGATTTGCTTGAAGCAGAATCATTGCAATCGGCAAATCTGTAGAAATGGGACAGCACCACACGTGAAAAAAGTGCTGGCAATATTCTGGTTGCAACTAAAAGATGAGTTTTAATAAGATGTTAACCTGGTATCAGAAGAGCTGATGCTTTCTTATTGGTAGACTAGAGCAAGAGAGATATAAAGCAGAATGGCTTGAGTTATCTCTGTGTAATCTTGGACAATTTATTTTATTTTTTTAATGTTGGATTTTTTTAAAAATATATTTTATTGATTTTTTACAGAGAGGAAGGGAGAGGGATAGAGAGTTAGAAACACCGATGAGAGAAAAATATCTATCAGCTGCCTCCTGCACACCCCCTACTGGGGATGTGCCCACAACCAAGGTATATGCCCTTGACCGGAATCGAACCTGGGACCCTTCAGTTCACAGGCCTACACTCTATCCACTGAGCCAAACCAGGTAGGGATAATCTTGGACAATTTAATTAACAACTCTGAAACTTTCTCATGCAAACAATGAAGATCATTCCATCTACCTTGTAAGGTTCTCATGGAGAATTAAATACCAAAAAATATGGATTCAATGAATGTTAATTCCCTTCCTTACCCTCATCCTGAGTTTCCTCACTATCAACAGACATTGAGTGGAGATAATCCCATTGTTAAAGGGATTATTAAAATGATGACTTTGCAGAGGGCCTGCAAAGTATATGCTGTGGGCACAGTCTAATGTTCCTTGAGAAATTTAATGATACTCTGGTAATATACAACTTTATCAGAATTTAAGATGCTTTTTTTTATTCAATAATTCAGAGAGGTTTAAATTTAGTCATCTTTTCATTTGAAAAATAATGCTGCATCAATCTAAACCACATGATTTTGAAGCAACACAAATCTGCATAGGTTAGCTGCCATGGGAATACATCATGTCAACTCATCCTATTTTCACAGACTTCCATACAATGCTTCATCACTAAGTCAGCCAGCTGTCACTGAAAGCCTATTAGGTACCAAGGCCAAAGGGTACAAAGAGGTATCGTAATTTCTCAGAGACTACATGAGCTCATTGGAGAGAAAAATATTACAGGATAGCTAACAACGCCAGGCTATGCAGGATGCATTTAATAATATAGACCACTTGTGCTGTAGGAGGTCAGAAGAGAGCACGGCCCTAGCGTGCAGCACTGCAGGCCCAGGTTACAGCAAGAATGGGAGCTTTACATTAGACAGGAAATGAGAGATGGCATGTAAGGAATGGCAAAGGAGAAGAAAGGGCATTACTAAAAAGCCAGCAGCGTGAGAGTGGGTGTGCATGGGGATGTATAAAGTTTCACGCAGATACTGCGAGAATGCACATCTACCTGGGCCATGCATTACCCGCAAGCATAAAGAGAGAGTCGGGTACCAGGCTAGGAATCCTTGAATACCTGGAGCAACAGGCCCCAGCTAGAAACTCCTGGGGACAAAAGAATTTGGGATCCAGAGAATGACATGTGTCAAATGTTTTAGGTGAATCTTGATTTATTGCACCACCCCCATTAAATGTACCTTAAATGTTGGCTTAAAAATGACAGCTCCTGTTATGAGCAGATTGCTGAGCACCTATCACAAAACCCGGTGTCGTGGTGACCTGTAATTTCCTGCCGAGCTGCACTGAACAGTAATATGACTAAAACAGCATTCTATAACTTGTCTTGCGGAGCCCTATCAAAGAAGTTTCTAACAGCCACCATCATTTTACTTCTCTTTCTAAAAATGTGATTTCTTTTCCCCTTGGCCAAGTTGGGAAACCAAATAGTGGCCTAAGTCATCAGTGAAAAGGACCAGAAAAACATGCAAGTTAATAAATGAAATTTTAATATAAATATCTTCCTCAATCATAGATATAAGAAAATATGTACAAAATACCGAGAAACAGGGAAGGCACCCTATGAGTAGATTCCTATTCCGCATGTGACCTGAGGCCACTGAGAACCTTCATCACCAGTGTAGGCCCTGCATCCAGGGTCCTGGACCCTTTTGCACTGAAGCTCTTTCAATCTGAGCAGACGAATTGACTAAATGTTTACTCTTGAACTTCTCTGAACACTAACTTCTGCTTTTCAGTTTCTTGTGTCAATTTGTCTAAGCACTGAAATGGAAAGCTGAATAGTTATTTCAAAAGTACAGATGGAGCCCCTTGTTTATAGTATAATTCTTTACACCAAATGGAACTGCAGGAGGTTCAAAATTTGTAAAGGTCTTCCAAAAATCCAAACACATTATTCATTTCAACAAATCTGACAATTTTTGAACTACATAAAATTTTGAACAATTTTTTCAGTCCATTCGTGTTAACTGAGGTTAATTTGAAGATACTGCTACTTTCCAAAAGAAGTAGTTGAATTCCAGAAGGCAATTTATGCCAGAACATAATTCAGTTGGACTCCTCTATCTTGGGTGAACAAAGAAATTACCTGTAGGAAGGACATTAACTTTAAAAAAAAAAACACTAGTCTAACTCATTTTACAGTTAGCAGATAAATGCTTTTAACAAAATGGTAATGGGTTTTAATCCCCTTGCATGAAAGATAAAATACAGACATTAGCTTTTCCAATCTTCCATTCATTCTTATTCTGTTGTAATTACATTTGTTATAAGCATTTAGTTTTGTGCTTAAAAAACATTTTTTGAGATGTGGAGAGTGATATTTAATGGGAAAATATAATGATTTTAATTTATTTGAGCAAACTGTATTGGCTAGGGAGATTATGGCTTAAACTAGCTGGTGTGTTGACAATTCTCCATTAACAAGGTCTTCCCGTTGTAGGTGATTTTTCAAAGCATGCTTTCAGACAGAGCACTGTAAATGTATGTTCTTATGGTGTATTTTTAAGTCTTGAATGCTAAAATTGCTACCTATAAAGAAAGATGAACAGAGAACAGTGAAAGCTGGAAGTCTGGCCAATTGTTGGGCTTTTAGACTCTCTTTTTTTTTCCAACAGAAAAATACAAATCGCTGCTTGAAATAAAATTAATTTCTATCTTTGGACACTCTCAATAAGATGTTAGTATTCAATTTGATTTAGATAGGGGTGAAATCCAAACCTGAGTTTTCCAAATCACCTTTGCATTTTATTGCTGATTGACACTTTAAGAGAGCTCTGCCCCCAAAAACAGGTTCCCAAAGGAAAAGTAGATGATATGCAAAGTGATCTGCATAATTAGGTAAGCTGGCCACCCAAGCCCCCCTTTCTGATACCACTAGAGATAGGGCGAAGAGGACAAAACCTAACCCCTCTCCTTTAAATAATGACTCTCCTTCAAAACAACAAAAGAGAAATTTGGAATTTCATGAGGATTACTCAGAATCCTCCCAAAATAGTCTTAGCTTTGTCAAATCTGGATTTAAATGTCAGTAATTTAAGGCTAGCTTTATGAATACAATGCCTATCTCCTGCAGCTGGGCCATATTATTTCAGTGACTTTTTTTATGCTGAAGTTGGCTATAAGTTCTATGCTTGATTTATGAAGCAAAACACTCTATTTACTGTACAATGCTATAGTGCTGACATGCGGGGTCACTCCATAATGCATTTGGAGTGGAGCGTGGGAACAGGGTTAAATGAGCAACATGAAATGGTTTATGAATGTAAAATGTGGCTTTTACAAAAAAGAAAGCAAAATTCTAAGGTCCCAAATGAAAATTGTGACAAACAGTAGCAAGCTGTTTGAATTTATTCGTAAGCACAAAGATTACATTTGACTAGGCAACTTTGGGCTGAACTGAAAAATACAAAATGTAAAAAAAATAAATAAAAATGGAAGTACAGACTTTCTAGCAAACCTGAAGGCGGTAGGGTTCTATATACCTAGGAACTTCTCAGGTTCACATGGATCCTCCATTACAATGATTGCTGTTTTTTAGGAAATCAGGAATATGGGACATAAACAGGGAAATGTTTACAATACAACTATTTTTAGAATTGATTACAATTGTCAAATTTGGATGGCTCATAACCTGAAAACTCTCAGACAAAGGCACTGATACAACACAGAGGTCATCTCATAATATTCTGAATTTTAATTCTAAAATGAAACCTCAGCATTCATGTAGGTTCTTTCTTATAGAATCAACAAAAGACAAAATAAATGGATGACTGGTAGAGAGGACAAATGATTCCCTCTTCTGGTAGGTTTGCAGGGGCCTGAGGGGCAGGGTGAGGAGGGGGAAGCAACTTTCCTCATTTTATCAACTGGTCATGAACACCATGTGGAATTCAGGTATAAGATGGAGAATAGAAACTCAGAAAGAGCCAGTCAAATGATTTGCTAGTTCTTTAGTCAATCTTTGACTCCTCCCCCCCCCACCCCACCCTGCCAATTTGAATCCTTCTAAAATCACTTTTCTAAGTAGAGACAGCAGAAATTTAGAATGAAACATTGCAAATTTGTACACGCAAGAACTATATAGAATGCTTTCCCTCATGTGTCGCATGTTAGAGAATATACATACCAATAGTGCCTTAACTTGTTTTAAGAATATGCCACGGGAAGATGTGAGTCCCAGATACTCAACAGGGTAAAAAGAAAAACGGGCAAGAATCAGGCCAGACCTGAGTGACAAATGGAAAGTAATTGGTGAAAAGGAAAGAGAAAGTGAATGAGAAAGACACATTGGGAGAGAGCAATCATTTTGGAGGCAGATTAATCTTCGTGTTTCCATTTAAGATTAGGCTGCCACTACTATTTAACACCTGTCGGAGCTGGATACCCTTTTACAGTTAAAACAATAGCCACTTGAAAATAAAAGTGACTGCTTTTGAGAAAACATTCAGACAATTTTTTCCAGATTCTCCTCTGACATTAGGGGAGACGTTGCAGGGTTACCACATGACCACAATGATGCCAATCCTGGAAGTGGAACAGCTGTGTAAAATATTAAAGCCACCTTGAACATGTTGGTTCTATGAAAAAAGTGATCTAAAGGTAATGCCCTAAAGCAACTGAATACTGTAAAGTTATCTTACAGGGAGATCATTCTTAGATACTAAGGGTGAGACCCAAATGCTTCAGTGAAACTTAATTTCCTGCTAGCTAGGGAAAGAATGACAAATATCTAATTTGATTAACTCAGGATGAGAGCTGGTAGGTCCTGCCACCCTTGTGACTTGATAAGATTTCAACTTAATAGCTGCAGTCAGGGTCTATCCCCTGCCTTTATTTGGGGCAACGCTTTTGCTACCAGACCGATGGAGTATTTTATCAGTCTAAGAGAGGAAGGGAAATAAAATTATCTGTGCTCCCAAGAGTCTTGGAAAGCCTCCACATTTTGTCTTGAACTGAGATGGTTTGATTTGGCGGGGTCTGAAGCATCAACAGCTCAGTAGATAACCCAGTATCAATGAGACTGATGCTAACCCAAGCCAAAGGGCCATTACATAACCGTTCTTTCTATTGAAACCAAGTAGGGAGTACAATGACAATGCTGTAATATTAAAATATGTGATTGCTGTCCCTTCCTTGACTCCCTCCCCCCGACATTATGAAAAGCTATTTGGCACTTTGCACGGAGTAAAAAGAAGGTTGAAAGAGTACAAACCCACAAATTATTACAATTGAGTGCAATGTGAATGTTGACTCTGCTTAACTGGGTATTACCAAGTGTCAGTACAGCAAAGTGCTAAGAGAAGGAGTTCAGTAAAATCCTACCTTCAAGGGGATATTAGGAATTTTAAAATTCAACTCTTGGTCTTTCTCCCCCAACCACCACTGCTATCTGGCATCAACTCACTTGCCTTTATCAAGGCTTAACCTTGGAGTCCCCTTCGACTTCTAGTTAATCATACTCTCCTTGTATGAACATTTTTAACCACATTGCTCTTGTGTTCCCTCCTTTTTTCCCTACTATCTTTGTTGAGACTCTCATCACTTCTCATCTTGTCTCCTTGTTTCCTGTCTTTTCTATTTTCAGTTCAATTCACACTACCAACTAGTGCCAGATACACATCTGAGTGTACCATGCTCCTGCTCTGAAATCTGCAGTTACTCCCTTTGCCTAAGAAATGAGACAGCTAACTCCCCATTAGTGCTTTCATGGGTCTGTACACTATAGCTACAGCTTACTTTGGAACCTCCCTCTACTCTAGACTCCCCAGTTCAATAATATTTAACACAGTTCCCTGAACCTAAAGTTTAATGCTTATAATTGTTCAATTTTATTCACTATTAAGATCCATTTCAAATATTCTTTCTATCTTATACAATTCTTCCTATTCATCAGTTAGATGCATATCCCTTCTTTATTCTATTTTCTTTGTGGCACTCATGTTATGTTACTGGTCCTTAAAGCTATTTGGCACTTACCTCATTGAACCTAAGTTTAAGCTCCTAGAGGGCAGGGAATCTCATGCATTTTTGGCATTCCCTCCGGCACTCTGAATAGTGATTTAGACACAATAGCTACTCTATAAAATGTACTGTTTTGCATAGAAAAAAATATAGAATTCAATAAGGAGAAAAATAAAATTTTATGTCATTTCAATTAAAAAAAACAGGTAGATTTTGAAAGGCATTATATTCCACAATAGCTTATACAATTTATAGAATATGCAGTACAAAAAAGTAGGTAGAAAAACTCATTTTCAGGAAAAACTTTAACAAATATACATCATTCACATTCTACAATGAGTAGCTCACCCTTCAGAAATGGAAAGTATTACCATTATTCCCAAACACAAATTCATAGAAATTGTTCTTCAACCTGTCAACTCAAGATCTCTATTCACTTCATCCCAATCTTCACCATGGCTGGAAGGAAAACTCAATTTTAGTCTATTCTCCAGTTTTCTCACAAATGGATATTTGATTTTTCTGAAGGAAGAATGCTAGTTTCATCAACAAGTAATACTTGACTCTGCTTGTGAATAAAATCTTCCCGATATCTTAGAGGTCACTAGTTGCACAATGGAGGTTGTCACTTTAACTGTGCTTCCCTTGAATGAACTGGTCTGGTTTTCAACCCTATCCTTTCTTTTCTAGAACCTATAGAATAAGAAATCTTCAAAAAAAAAACACCTTGAGATGTTCATCTTTGAGTGGTGAGTTTTATTTACCTCAAGATGTCATCTAGAGAAAAATGTTAAAAACATATTTCTTCATACCTACTGGAATTTTGTGCCAGTGGCAACTGAGAAGTTTTGTGCCAGGGCATAATAAATTGGATGCATCAAGAAACCTGCTAGGGTGACAGACTTCTCGTTCGCTCAGGACATTTTAGTTTTAGTACTGAAAGTCCCATGTCCCAGAAAACCCCTCAGTCCAGGACAAATCCTATGGTGTTGATCTTATTGTTAACAGTAGTGCCTGGGGACATTTCTTTTCATAGCTTACCCTTCTGTAACTCTGAATATTGTATTGTACATTTAGTACTTATTCAAAAAAGACTTACATATGCCAGGTAATAAAAAAAAATGTTGGTTGATTCTATCTTTGTCCCAAAAGAAAAGGCCTCCCTAGACCAGCACTACTAACCTGGGGATTCCAGGCCCTTCTGGAATTATGGAGTAACCAGAAGGATCCTGCGGATCCATATGTACACCAGACAGTATCTGCAGACAGAATATGACTCACACATATATGTATCATTGCTCTTCAAATATTTGTAAGAACTACTCTCATAAATAAAATAGGAATTCATTTACAATATTTAAAAATTCAGTGCATGTGTCTTAGAATTACAGACTTTCAGAGCTGGATGGGACCTTGGAGATTGACTCATCCAACCCGTCTTTTACAAAAGTGGAAGCTGAATTGCACAGCTAGTTAATGGAATGTGTGCTCCATGAATGAATCTACCTCATGGTGCTAAGCTAATTACAGTAGGGTTTATATAGCTTTTATAGAATTGTGATTAAGTCCTGTGGGGATATGTGATCACTGATTTGCTATCTATCTTCAATGGCATTAAGCAGTGACTCCCCCACCCTTGAGTTATACAGTGGCAGCATGGACTAAAGTGCAAAGGGACAAAGACCTGAGCCTTAGGCCAAATTCTGTCACCAACTAGTCTAGTGACCTTGGGCAAGTCATTTACCAGCTCTAGGTTTCCAAAGCCTCATGTAGGAAAAAAAAAAAAGAGAGAACTGGTCAAGGTGATACCTTAGGTTCCTTTTCTCACTAACATTTTATGAGCCTGTAAACTATTAAGAGAACTTCCTTGGTCAAAGCTTAAAGAAAATTGGCTCCTGGAGGTTTAGTGGGAGCCAAGATTACACAATTAGTCAATGGCAGAGTTACAATTAGAATCTAATTCTCTGGACTCCCTGCCTTTTTATCTATTTTGGTCCCCCCCCATAGTATACATAATTAAGCTCACAATGACTTCCATCTGCCCCAAGGAAGTGTGGAATCACAGATCAACACAACTATGGAAAAGAGAAGAGTAGGAGATAATGATAAAGTCCAAGCTTAGTAACTTGAGACTTTCTACTTTGTGGGTTATGTCCAAGCAATGACCATTATTGGTATCATTCTTGCTGTTGTTATCATTGTTATAATTAATAACTTATACTTGACGGATGCCTTAGAGCTTATAAATCACATTACAAGGATGATGCTATTTAAGTCCACAGCTATACCCTGAAATATTTAGAGGTCGTTTTTATCATTATTTTATAAGCATGATGGTTGATGGTCTAAGACTGACTCTCTAAAAGTTAGATATTAGCCACATGTGGCTATTTAAATTTAAATGTATTAAAATTAAATGAAATTTAAAATTTTGGTATTTGATAGCACAGATGTGTAGCATTTCTATTATTGCAGAGCATCCCAGTCAACCCGAAGAAGCTGTGACTTGCCTGGTTCCACATAGCTAGTACGTGGCAGGGCCAGGGCCTTGGTTTCCTGGCCTCAGGTCTAGTGGCCTCATCTGATTACAGCTTCTTCTTGCCTTCTAGTCTACATATGGTTCATTTGCCCTTTAATTAGTTGTGTCCACTAAAAAAGTCCAACCCTTATGGGATGCATAACGGGGAAGCAACATTCTAGTTTACAGAATGCACTACACTCTCAGGTAGAGAACAGACGAACAAAGTCTGAGCAGAGAGCTAAATCTCAAGCACGTCCATTAATATTTATTGCTCTGTGCCTCTTAAACATCAAAGAATTTACAAATATTATCAGTGTTAAGCCTCTACTTTTCAAAGACCAATTCTGATTCTTGAGTCAGCCGAAAAGAGACAAAAGCAGGACTGAAATTCATACTACTTGGAATTCCAGACAGAGTGATTTTACCCACTTTTTCTTAAAAAAAAGAAAAATCTATTAATAAACATACATTAAAGAAGAAATCTGAACATTACCATACTTTTGCTTGTGTTGGTTCTCACAGTTGTCATAGAAAGACTAATAATTACCTCGTTCCACATCTACACTTAATTCAAAACTGGGAGAATATATTGGAGCTATTACCAAAAGGGCAATGAAACCTGGGGCCTTGTTTTCAAACCCACTTTTTAATAGATCAAGGGTGTATAGCCTACAAAGGAAACAGCATGATATCTGCAAAGTCTGAGCTTTGAGGCCACACTAGGACTTGGTTATATTCTTTGCTGACTCTTTCCTAATTTGTGGCCTCTAGTGAATCCCTTTAATGCTCTGAGGTTCAGTTTATCCATCTGGAAATGGATAAAATATTGCCCTCCTTGCTCTGAGGACTGATAATAATGCATGCATAATATCTGGCATAGCACCTGGTGAAATGCAGGTATTTAATACGGAAGAGGTATTATTATTAATTTCCCTCAGGAAGACACATGAACATACTGCTTGTTATAGCCACTTTCATCATTACTTCAGTTGAAAACAAAAAATAAAACTACTAATAAGTGAAAATTTTCACCTAAGAAAATTCTAGGTTACCAATCTAAATTGTTACCTAATTGCTATCACTATCCCATCTCACCCTAACTATATTATTTATAATAAACCTCTCATTGAATGGTTAACAAAACAGTAAATCTAGAAAAGCATGGTTTGGGATATCTATTACATATGTGCATGTTTATAGATTTCACCCCGGGGAGAAAATTCAAATACTCATCTTGTACCTATGTTTTATAAGAACAAATTCTATGGTAACTTCTAAATTCATTATTAGCAAAGGTTGTATTTAAGATTCCTATGTCTACTGCTTAGTAACACCCAAATTAGTCTCGATGGAATTAGCTGTAATTAAGGACATTGTGAAATATGGTGGGGCAAACAGAATTACACTGTATTACTTTATTAATAATATTCTTTAACTACACTGTAAATTGCTATTAGGCCTGCATATTACTGCCTGGATATGGAAATAGTCTTTTGCTATGCTAATCTAACACAATTTTCTTTTAAATGTAAACAAATTATACTCTATTAATATGCTGTTCTACTTGCATAGATAATTATTGTAACAGTAAGGAATAAAATTGTTCTGCTTTCTCTGTTTCTGATGGAAAAGGGGCTACATAAATAGTTTAATAGGGAACTAATTATGCAAAAAATTTAGATGCCTAAAATGTGTTTGTAATTACATTAAAATGGTCTTCTGTTCAAATATTGGAAAGCCTGCTAATTGGAGGCTAGCTGAAAATTTAAATATTGTGAATCAATGATTTAATACAGTACATGTTTAGTTGTGTTTCTGTTCATATTTGTCTTGAAAATAAAGAGAATATTTAACAGTGTTTAATAAGAAGGGGTCTGAATTTCATACCAATGAAGTTAGTCTGCGGCAGACTGGAATTTTAAACATGTGCTTTACAGCATTATCTTTAATTTACTCAAGGGTATGGGCAACTTTTGGCTCAGTAACAAGAACAACAAAAGTTTACTGCTTGGAGGATAAGTTGATATGAAAAGAAAATCTGATATAGACCAAATCAAAGAGTTCTGGAAAATGCCCCACGACAGGCGAACCAGAATTGATACGGTGTAAATTGCTAAATTGTTTTAGATAAATAAACACATGTAGCAGATCACCTGCCTACTCTCCAAGGATTTCCAAGTGTGTCCACTTATCCAGTGGTAATTAAGGAGTGTTAAAGACGGAGCACCTTGTTCTAAATGATTCTTCCTGGAATCCAAGCTTTTATTTTGATGTGGAACGGAGGTTCTAAATCTGAGACAAATGCAATGCTAAAATAAGCCCACTCTTTTGGAGAGAATTTCAACAACCTGTCCTGAATTTTAAACTATTTTGGAAAAAAATAAAAAGAAGGGCAAACTGTTCATTATAATTTTTAAGACAATACAAATGAGAGTACTGCATATGTAACCAGGATTAATTGCACAGATAATTGGGAGCCTAGAAATAACCTTATAATTTAAAATTCTTGCTTACTTAACAGAGCAGTTGTAAGGATCAAGAGAAATAATGTATTTGAAAGCGTGTTGAAGGCTTTCAAACTAGGAAGCCCATAAGGAAGGTAGCAAGACAATCGCCATGGTTATTAATAATGATGAAAATAAAATGTAACTTGTCCTATAACATAATCCCCCCTGGATAGTTCCTTCCACTCAGACTCTAAAGCTGGCGTACCTTTGTGGTACAAGGCGGTGGTTAAGATCCTGCAATGGAAGTAACAGACCACAGTGCGACTCCTTGGCTCTACCTACTAGGGCCTGATGGACTGAGAGACGATGCTTCATGGACCTGTTTCAAACTCTACTCTAGGAAACAGTCACAACCAGTCAACTCATTTCTCATAAACCACTGCCATGTTCTTTGACCTAAGTGATATCTTTACTGCTTTTGAAAGATTAAAAAAAAAAGACTCCAAAATCAGTTGTAAACACTTTTGAAGACACTCACTGTTTATTAGGCAGAGCCCAAAATCTTAGCCTGGTTCAAGACCGTCTGCCCTTTCAGCACTACCTACCTATCACCTCTGTGAGCTCTCTACTCGGCCCTGGGGGATCCTTCCCCTCCTCCAATGCCATGCCCCTTTCCACATCTGGGCCACTATGCCTGCCACTCTCCTTTCTGGAAAGCTTCCTCCTCTTTCCCATTAGTCTTCCTTTCAGGCCAAACTCAAATTCTCTCTCTTCCTCTAACAGCCTTTGTTGAACACTCCAGTACTCAGTGACATCTCCTTCCTTTACAATTCCACTAGCACATGATGTCTGTGCCTTTCCCTTGGTACTTGGCTTGTTATTTATTTTTCTTAGTATTTTCCTCTAATTTGATAATATGTTCTTCCAAGTAGTTTATACACCTGCATGTTTCTAAGAGTACATGTATTAGGCTTTGTACAGATTCTTGCATTTATGTGAGGGCAGAAGCACAAGGCACTCAAAGAATTTGTGGGAATGTTCTCAAATCAGTTTGGCCAGTTCATCACAAATCATCCATTCGAATGTACAAGGTGAGGCTGGTAGTCTGAATATATTGACAGTTCTATCTGCCACATGATCGGCTGCTGGGTTTGCCTGAAAAGGCTTCTTGGATTATGGTAAAACAGAACAGTTCACAACAAATACTTTGGTGAGGGGGTACCTGGTCTAATTCTAGCCTACCATTAACCACAGTTACCCACCCCTATCTATGCATAGTACCGACACTGGAGCCAGACAGACGACATACCTGAAAACTCTCAATTTTGTTTCTGCTCTACTAAAACTATTTTGCATGTCTATTTTCAAAATAAAAATGTCAAAGATATAAGATTTCTATTTCCTATAAATGTTTAGCTGGGGTATTAATTATGCCTCATAAAAGCCAGATGACCATCACATTCTCGGCTAATGGGGAAGAATAATCACAAACACAGTCCCCATCTCCCGTTGGTAGTTCTGCCATCAGTATCTACCTTTAAAAAAATACCACCAGGACTTTTATACTAGTGGAAAATCATATATTGATTGAGGCAGTCATCGAGTAATGTATTCACTTTTTCTTTCCATAATTATTAATGAGCAGTGAAATGCCAACATGGTAGAGACAGAAGGGAGAAGAAAGAACAGCAAAGACACTGATCATTCAAAACTAAAGAAGCAGCTCATGAATAATGGAGAACTATGTGCATGCAAATTGCCAGGGGAAATAATTTCTAATTTTCAATGATATTGCCCTTAGTCCTCTCTACTTCATTCAGAGAGGTTCTATTCCAAAGGCCAAGAGGATACAATGTGTGTATTCTACACAAATACTCATGAGAATGGAAAATGGCTATATTCTCTTTGATAAGTGGAACAGTCAACCTAATAAAGTACTTTCCCTAAATTAAAATTCTCATTACAGAGAGGAGACCATTCTTGTCCACACTTAGCCTTTATTCTTTGCCATCTGCTATGTTCCTAGCTGCAGAAACCTGGAAGAACCTCATTCAATGTATTGCCACAGAGAGAACCCAAAGGTAGGTCCGATGGAAAGTGGGTCACTGGGAAAGCTGGGCTCACTAATTTCTCTTTCCTTTTTCAATTGAGATATATATTATGCTTCCTTGATTTTTGCAATTTTTTCCACTGGTTGTATTATATACACCATTAAAGATGACCAGTAAAAATATCATAATCTATGCCAGACTAGTTCATTGTCACATCTTCTGATCTCCCAGGATATGATTTACAGCCAGAATATTAAAATCCAAGAAGGATTTAGCTCAGTGCACATGTTGTCACTGGTAACCCGTGATAATAAGGTAACCTTGTATATTCACAGTGCCATATGTCACATGCATAAATACTTATGTAGACAGAGAAACTGATTTTTAGAAAACCCATGCCTTCCAATAAAAAAAAATGTATTCCCTGGAGTACTTTGCCAGAGCTTTAGGTTATTGATTCAATTTACTATCTAACTTTCAGAGCTTTATTTCTGGTTTTACAGGAATTACTGGAAAATCAGGTTATAAAAGTTTTCAGGAAACAAAGAATGAGTATTTACTAAAAAGTCCAAGTGAAATGAAATCTATCAGTAGAAGCCCAAATGTAAGCCACTTAAAGATTTAGATTCAAGACAGATAAAGGTGTGTGTTTTTTTTAAAAAAAGGACATTCATTTTCTAGTGTGTGTGTGTGTGTGTGTGTGTGTGTGTGTGTGTGTGTCTGCATGCGCACACAATCTCTAACATACATTTTTCTATAAAATAAGGTATTATAACCACTAAAAATGATTATGTAGTTCTGTATTTATTGCCTTGGAAATAATGTCCATGATATTTTGAGTTAAAAAAAACATATTTACAAAGCTGTATGTAGACTATGATCCTCATTTTTTATTAAAAATTTGCATATGTAAAGGAAACAAAAGGCATGAAAAATATTTGCCTACAAATGATTATCACTAGAGTGAGATTATGGCTAATTTTATGTTAATTTTTATATGTCTTTCATCCTTTCTCCATAAATGGGGAATTAGACATTAAGGTCAATATTAACCATTGGATGAAATGCATAAAAATCAGGAACAACTTAACCACATGCCGTGAGCATGGTAGGTGCCAAAACCTATCGATTAATTGTTTGATTGATTGAAAAGGTGTCACTAAAGGGAAGTGAGAATAAAGCTTAAGGGATTACAGAGGAAGAGTGGCGTGGCTAAATGCTATAGTTGGTTTTATTTTGTTGGCAGCTGTAGAATGATTCCTATTCTGTTTTCTATAATTTAAGTTGTGGAGCTCTAAGTGGCTGCCCTCAATTTGCTACAGAGATAGTAATAACAGCACCTTACAGTTTACAAAGCACCTTTTTTTTTTTACATCTCATTGGAGACCTACATTTCTCCCGTAGGAATCCAGGGGCTATTAACCTCTTTTCAGATAAGAAAACTAAGCACTGAAGAGTGAACGACATATTAAAAGTCTCCGAATTTGTACACTAGTTCGGGTTATATAGTTCTCAACCTGTGGGTCGCAAACAATGAAAATACATCCTGCATATCAGATATTTACATTACAATCCATAACAGTAGCAAAATTACAGTTATGAAGTAGCAACGAAAATAATTTTATGGTTGGGGGTCACCACAACATGTGGAACTGTATTAAAGGGTCGCGGCATTAGGAAGGTTGAGAACCACGACTGTAACAAAGTCTACTTAGTACAATAAATAGTTTTTATTTTCTTTGACACCCATCCGGGTGTTCCTGATTGGTGGAGAGTCATCCATGAGATGCTAGTTATTCACAGATCTAGTCACCTTGCACCTGTGACTTCACCTTCCTGTAGTCTTTGAATCATCTATATCCAGTAAGCAGATGGGGAAGGAAGGAGTGGAATTAAACATGTGCATTTAAGCTCCTTGGTTCAGAAGTGACATCCATAATTTCTGCTGGTAATCTATAACTAGAACAAGAGACATGGACCCCACTAGGACACAAGAGGATGATGCTGAGAAATAATCCCAGCCTGGGCAGATGCTTTGCTGTGCAACTCTCTTCCATGGAAGATGAAGACACAACTACAAGCCTGTAAGTACAGCCTCTATGACTATAAAACAGATATATAACTTTGAATCCAGTGTTCTGGCTACCCCCACACGTGGCATCTGCATCCACAGTTGACTCAGCCTGCATCAGAGCTTCTGAGGGAGTCAGAGGCTGACACCAACACTAGGCAGCACTGGAGAAGGGATTGTCACGGAGGGGAAGAATGCTTGAACCATCCATAAGGAGAACCAGGCTGGAGCCCTGGCCCTGCCATATCTGACTGAATGGGCCTGAATAAATCACGAAATCTCTCTACATTTCTTCTTTCAGATGCAAACCTGTATTTCCCAAACTGTCCCACTCAAGCTTCTGGACTCTTCTATTCTTTTTCCCAAAGATGCTCAAACACTTCTATAATGTCATAAGAGTCCATGAGAACCCCTTAAGAATAAGAGGCAGCCAGTAAAACCACGTCATTGATATGTTCCAGGCAAATGTTTTAAAAAAGGCAACATTACTTAGCCTTGGTAGTACTAGTTTGAATAACTGTTTCATTTCTATTAGGCTATTAGAAAAACATTTTTTTAATTGCCCACTCCTATTAACTACCTCTGTGGATCACCTGGGAAACGCAGAACTCCATCTCCTGAAGCCCCACACAGTTAATCTGAAAATGTCTTTTGTTTCTGTAATCTTGACAAATGAATTCCAGTCACACACACCCTTCCTATAAAGAGCGTGTGCCTGGAAAGACTGTTTTTTTCCTTCTCCACTTGTCTGATTCCAGAAGTGTATATTGAGCTGGAAGTGGCTGGAGGTGATGGACAGGGAGCGACATTGAAAAGCACACTTGGTGAAGCAGAGCAACAAGTCAATCAGGAGCCTTGATGTCTGTCATACTGTTTCACAACTCTATTGCTTTCTTCATCATTAATAAATGTATCATCGGCACTCCATCTTGGAAAGCTCACTCTTACCCTCTTCTCCATCATCTCCATGAAATGTATCAGAGAGAAAAAATAGAGAGAATTAACATAAGGAACTCCCACGTACCCCTTCCTTCTACCAACTTAGTCAAATCTTAATACTTTTGTACACTTGTTTCTGGTTCTTTAAGAAATAATGTAAATAATCTTTTAAATGGCAAAACCTGACTAAATACAGTTTCTCTATTCCACTACCCTCTTTTCTTAGCCAGAGGTAACCATTATCTGAATGTTACTAACCTCAATATTCCCAATCTAGTGTTTATCATTTCCATGAATAAATTTTCAAAAACTATAGCACTTTCTTTGCATAATGTCAAACTTCATAAACTTTATATATAAATATGGGGCCCAGTGCACGAATTCCTGCACCTTGAAAGGAACTGTGGGCCGCAAGGCTGCGGTGGGCACAAAAGTGGGTCTCAGCCCATCCTCCGCGCCCCCGCCTGGACCCTCCCACCATGGCCCTGGTCCCCTGTCTGCCAGCAGCCCCGCTCCCACTGCTGCCGCTCCCATGCGCTGACAGTGCTGGCTCTGCTTGCACCTGCTGCTGGCGCCAGCCCCAATCGCTCCACTCCGTGCGTGTGCAAGCGCGCCCCCGCCCGGCCCCTCCCACCATGGCCCTGGTCCCCTGTCTGCCAGCAGCCCCGCTCCCACTGCTGCCGCTCCCATGCGCTGACAGTGCTGGCTCTGCTTGCACCCGCTGCTGGCGCCAGCCCCAATCGCTCCACTCCATGTGTGTGCAAGAGGCAACTGCTGCCCCGATGGCCCCTCAGGAGCAGAGGGAGGTAGAGAAGCCCTCAGGGGCAAGTGAGGCCAGTAGCCGCTGCTCACACCCACTGACGGCGCCAATTAGAGCCAGCACCAGGTGCTGGCAGTGGCAAGTGAGGCCAGTAGCCGCTGCTCACACCCACTGAGGCGCCAATTAGAGCCAGCACCGGGTGCTGGCAGTGGGTGCGAGCGGGGCTGGTGCCAGCAGCAGGTGCAAGTGCTGAAGGGTGCGAGCGGGGCTGGCGCCAGCAGCAGGTGCAAGTGCTGAACGGGATTGTGGCACGTGGGAGCAAAGAATTTTCAGTAATTACCAGAGGCTCCTCAGATGACATGGACCAGCAACCTGCCTTGGTCTGGTGCCCCTGCTCTCCTGCTCCACCATCCCACCACAGCCGATGCCCACTATGTTCGGCACTCTACCACCTGCTGCTGATGCCCACCATGTTCCGCACACACCCCCTGGTGGTCAGTGCACATCATAGCGACTGGTTGTTCGGTTGTTCCACCATTCAGTCTATTTGCATATTAGGGTTTTATATATAGAGATGGTATCTTACTGTATATATTATTCTATACTTATTTCTTTTGTTGTTAAAAGCGTTTTTGAAATTTAATTATTAAGTGTACTGTACTCTAGGACGTTCATTTTGAGAGCTAGAAAGCCACCTTTATGTATAAATACACCAAATTTTAAAGCCCATTCTCCCTGTTAAAGATGTAGGTGACATATAATGTTACATTAACATTCTTGTACGTGTTTTTTTGTGGAAAAGTATGAGCATATTTGTGGTTATATATATGTAGAAATGGGTCAGATATGGCATTCTGGTTTTAAAGAGTCCTAAAAATACCTGTTATTTCACTTAACTTGCCAAATGCCATTTTAGCTATCTGATTGGTTTTTATTTGTATATCAATAATTCTTGGTGAGATTAGTATGTTCCCATGGCCATTTGGGTTACTTATTCTGTTAATTTATCAGTTATGTCTATTTTTATATTATATTGTATCATTTTAATGATTCATAGGACCTCATTATATGTCCTGAGTAATAATTCCTTATTAGTTTGAATTGCAAATATCTTCACCTAAGGCTTGCTTGGTTGTTTGTTGTTGTTGCTGTTTTTACTTCTTTTTTTGGGGGGGGGTTTCTTTGTTTATAATAATTTTAATTTTTAGTATAGTGAAAGTCATAAATATTTTTCTTTATGATTTATGCTTGCTGCATTTTCTTTAATGATAATATCTGTACTCACAAAGACATTTTCCTATTTTTTTTCTCAAAGTATTTGTTTTCCTTAATCCCCTGGAATTTGCTCTTAAGCATTAGTATGATTAGGCATCTAATATCCTGGAAAACCAATTATTCCAGAATTATTTATTGAACTAGTAGAGCTAGTTCCATTCTTATTATTCTTCCAAGTTACGTTAATTTTCTTGGCTCCTTGTATTTTAGTAATAACTTTGGAATCACATGATGAGATTTTTTTATTGAATTTGCATTGAATTCATAGATTAATTGTGGAGATAGAGATTAATATCTTTATAATGATAACTTTTCTCACCCAGGATCTTGGTTTATCTTTTTAGTCTGGCTTTCTTTTTTGTCTTCCAGTAATGTTTGTAGCGTTCTCCACAAAGATCTTGCTCATTTTTAGTTAAATTTGTTTCTAATATCCATGTAAGAATGTCAAACCTGTAGAGAATTTTTATGAGTTATTTGAGCCAAACTGATGACATGCTGGGAAGTAAGATCTCTTCCAGAAAATGACAGCTTTGCACATCCTTTTATGTATTTGGAATTAAGGAGGGAACTAATGAAGGTGGAGGAAAGCAAGGCAGGTATGTCTCTATGATTTGATTACAGGATCCTTAACAAAATTATGTGCTCACTTGAAGGTGCTGATGCCTCCAGGGGTCTGAAAAAGTGGATTACTCTTGACATTTCAAAGGTGTTTTAAGCTAGATGCACAAGAACAAAGGGCTTGCTTTAGGCAGAGACAAACCTATAGGCCTAGGGCATTACTACCATGGCCTCCCAGTTAGGGATTTAGGATGTGATCACCCTGTGAAGTCACTAAACTTGTTGGATTATGGAACCCCTTTTTTTTGTTCACAATAGGTGTCTTACAGAATTTAATATTTGGAACATCTCACTTTTAATATTTTAATTGGTTATTTCATGTGAGGAAAAA
Organism: Myotis brandtii; assembly: GCF_000412655.1. NCBI lineage: Eukaryota > Metazoa > Chordata > Mammalia > Chiroptera > Vespertilionidae > Myotis > Myotis brandtii. Next base: position 976,370 of record NW_005365989.1, on the reverse strand, counting down.
CACTATTTAATTTTGTATGTTGATGCTTTATCCAACAACCTTTCTTAATTTTCCTGTTAGTTCTAATGATTTGTCTATGGAGTTTCTTAATTTGTCTATGCAAACAATAATAACATCTAAAATAAAAACAGGTTTTTCTCTTTATTTCAAATGTGTTTACTTATATTTCTTTTTCTTGTCTTATTGCACTTGCTAGGACTACCAATAAAGAGTACTGAGGAATACACTGATAGTGGGCATCCACTCCTGTTTTTTTTCCAGTTTGCTCCAAGTTTTTCATGGTTCACTTTTCAGGTTTGGAAAATTTTTTCTATTTCTAACTTGCTCTGAGTTTAATATTTTGTTCTTGTTTTTTAATTATCAAGTTTTGCCCAAGTTTGTCTGCATATATTAAGATAATCATATTCTTTTTCTCTGTTCATCAGCTAATGCAAATCATATTAGCATATTTTCTGATGTTAAATTATTCTTACATTTTTGAAATAAACCCATATTTGTTCATGTTTTTAAAAATACACTGGTAGAGATAATTTGATACTATTTTATTTAGGCTGATGCAACTATGTTTGTAAGTATGAGTAATCTATATTTCTTTAACTATCTTTTAAAATTTTTACCTAGGTTACAGTTTTTCTTTCTTCTCTATGCTCTGAAATAGAGAAAGAAAGATATGATACAACTGTTTTCTAAAGCTTTGGTTGGTACTAAGATATGGGATATTACTCAGTATTATAACCTAAAATATTTCTAAATATTACCACATTTTATTAAGCTCTTAATAGCTATATTTTGATTTCTAAGATCCCTATTTTTATAACTTCCTATCCCTGCTTCAACTCTACCTGCCTGTTTATAAACTTTTTCTTTTCAATTAATATAATATTTTCATTTATCTCTTTAAACATTCTAAATATTGTCACTTTAGTCTTTTCTGACCACACCATTTTGTTTAGAATTAGATTTTTTCTCTTGTTTTAGATTTTTTTTTCCTGCAAAATTCTTCTATTCTCTCTACTCCTATCTCCTTTTCTCTTTTTATCTATCCTCCTAGGTTTTCCTTTCTTCTGTGACAACATTCGGTCAACATGCAGATCATATAAAAACATCAGTTTTCCTTCTCCATCATAATTTGAGAGATATCACAAATCCAATCAGATGGTTGGCTCAGTTCCTTGTTTTGAGGCAGTGTTTTTGTCTGCTTGTCTGCCTGGGCCCACAGAGTCCTATAAAGCTCTGACTTCAGGCAGTGAGTCAGCAATAACTTTTTTTCAAACTCATTTCAGGAGGTGGTGGGCCTACCTCAGTTCCTGGCTTCAAGCTGTAAGCTTGGCTTGATCTGCCCTCTGTCTTGATAGAGCAGACTCCAAGCTGCCCCTGCCTGCTTCCGGGGTTGGAATATGCACTTTCATCTCGGCTCACACTTTATGTTCCTGTTTTAATTGTGATCCACAGATATGTTTACTCATTTCTGTACCTAGCTACATCATTTTTGTTATCTCTTTTAAAAAAATCCCATCTGTAGCTGCCAAGTATTTAAAATAGAGGATTTTGTGAAAGCATAAATTCACTTCGCAATTTTACCAAAAATTGCTGAAAATTCACTTCAAATTTATTTTTTACCTTTCCTAATGTTTGGTAAAAATGTATGCACACTATTGACACTCATGTAATCATATTAGGTGAACAAATGAATAAGTAAATGAATGAGGAAGGAGGTCATAAAATAAATAGTGGAAATAATTAAAGGAAGATGAATACACATAATGCTGACGCAAAGATCCTTCAATGATTAAAACAACTGATTCAAAGTTCACGGAGAGAGTAGGCTTTAGGCAAGGTCCTACCAGGACTGCAGTTTTATTTCTCTTTGTTTTCCTATTTCAACCTTTCTCTGACCCCAGAGTTGCAGGATACCTACTAACAGTAACCAAGACAGCTTACTTCTCCATTCATATTTAGTAAAATGGTTTCCCACAACTCTCTCAGGAGTAGAAAAACATTGCTGGAGGCTTCCAATAACCTTTAGTTGGGTCTCATTATATAAAACGACCTTACACATTCATTCCCAAAAGACTAACAAAAAAGATGGGATTATTTTATTCCAACTTGGCCCATTCTTTAAGCAGTGGTCAATTTCTCTAACTACACTGCTGCCTCTTACTAAGAAGGTATAGAATGAGTCCTGAAGAGTCAACAATATCCACTGTTAGATAATTAACTTGTCCCCTTTAATGCCAGTGGGTAAATTACTTGATTGAGTACAGAAGAAAAAAGAGGTTTAAGTTAAATTTCATTATCCAGAGTAGGATAAGGAAATGTGTTTTTCACAGTTTGGCCTGCTCAGAAAGTAGTAAGTACAGATGTAGAATATTCCTTAAAATAATTAAAATCATTTTACCCATTTGGTATATTTTATTTTTTTAAAACAGCCCCCTTTTTAAGATCTGATACAATCCTAAAGTAATACTTTGAAGGAGGCATTATTACCATTATTCTCATTTTACAAGGGAACATTGAGCATATCAAGGAGGAGATGATAACTATTGTGAGAAGATGGTTAACAGAGAGTGTGGCTAAACAATTATATGATTGTTTGGCAAACATTCACTCTTTCCTTGCACCTCCACGGGAGGAGCATACTATCCTATTCCAATGATGCAGGGTGTGGTCATGGGACTTGACTTACCCAGTGAAATATCAGCCGACATGAAATTAACAGAGGCTTGAAGGGTACTTGTGCAGATTGACTTGCTCCTTTGCACTTCTGCCATCACCGTGAAAATAACATGCCCACGCTGGCCCACAGGGGCCAGCAGCATGAAAGGCACAAGGAGCAAATGTGGACTAACTTCCAGCTTGGTGCCAACACCAGTTAAGCTTAGCCTTGATCTACTAAACACCTGCAATTTGGACAAAGTCAGGTGCGTGGACAAGAAGTAATGATATAGTGTCACTGAGTTCTGTGGAGGATTTTATGCAGCACTCATGAGTTGGTAGCTAACAAATACAGAGAGAAAGAGAAAATGAAAGGCAAGCTGGCAATATAAAAGAAGAAAATAACAAACTCAAAAAATATTTTTAAATGTCCAAGGTCACTCAGAAAATGGTAGAGCCAAACGCGAATCTAAGTCCTCTGCCCCTAGATGCTTTGGTTTTCTGAGACATGCCTTGACTCTATATAATAATAGAAATGTGGCAAAGGGGTTTTATGATTTGACTGCAGCCCTGTAGTTGCAATGAGTAATTCAGCCTTGTTATAACACATGGATCATTATTACTCACCTCATTACATAGATTTATTAATGAGGACATATCAGACAGTTATTAAATATAAGAAAAATGGGAAATAACTATCAACCATTTAGAAAGCTTTTGTTCCTATAACATTTCAAACACATATTTATCAGAAAGCTGCTCTGTCCAGTAAGGCAGTCACTAATCTCATGTGACTATTTAAATTAAATAAAATTTAAACTTCAGTTCCTCAGTCACACTAGCTACATTTCAAGCGCTCGATAGCCACAGGTTGCTAATGGTAACCATATTGGACAGCACTAACATAGGATGCTTCCATCAGAAATTTCTATTGGAAAACACTGTTACAGAGAATATGCAAAGTAACACCTTCTTTTCAATTAAGTCCCGTTGACTCATGGATGGAGCTTTGTGATACTTTCAACATGCTGCACTTCACCGGGAATCCCTGGTTAAATAAGTCTCTCTGGAATTAGGACATGTGGAGTCATACAATCCTGTCAGCAGGGCTGGCTGGAGAAGTTAAAGAAAATGTGTACAGGTAGTCCTGACCTCTGGCCCCTGATCCAGCTGGAGCTTACAGGATAAAAGAGCTTCAGTCTCCATATGACAGCATCTGGTAGCCTGCTCAGCAGTCATGCAGCTGTGCTTACCTCCAACTTGCTGCCAAGCTCAGAAGGGAATAAAATCAATTAAAGGGATAGATCACAGTGTTTACCAAGGAGGAAACCCACCCCCCTCAAATCTATAACAGTGAGAAGAATGAGCTGGTAATAAAAAAAAAAACTGGGCATTGAGAACATTATAGCTCTTGGCCCAAATGGGCCTCTGTCTAGAGAAGTTATTGTCATTCTCTGGATTTTGTATTCCTATCTGTAAGATAAACTGAGCATGAGTTCATACTGCCAAGTGCCATAATGCAGAATTTCCAGGACGGTAAGGCTAAAATAATCCTCCATTTTTACCTCCAGTGTCATCAGAGAGCTCTTTTCCATTTACAGGCCAACCGACAATGTCCACCTGCCTTTTGTAGAAACCTGACATCAGACATGTGCTAGAATAACTCCTTGGGGCACTTTAAAATTTTACATACAGAGTGAGACTCTATATGTAAAGTGCTTGGGGCTTTTGCATCTTGGGATGGAGCCACCAGCCTATATTCAGAATCTTAGTCTTAGTCACACACACACACACACACACACACACAAAATAAGTATTTAAAATATTATAGTTGCAATAGCAACTCTTAAAGTGCATGAAATATAAAAAAATGAATAAATGCCTGGTGTGAACAGTGTTTTACAATTTCTCTTCCAAATGAAAGAGACCCCCTGTTTCTTTTCATTTGGTAGCTTGGCTTAAACTTTCATTTTTACAGTCTAGACAACCAGCAAAGTTAAATTCAAGCCTAATTTTGTTCTTTACAAAAGGAGCTTGTTTCAAAATAAAAAGGTTAATAAAAAATAAAGAAAGAAACTTGTTTGACCTTTTCTGAAAAGTAGATTATTGCCATGGGGAATGAGGTCATCATTTATCTGCAGGTATTATACTCCACCTGAGTTCCCAAACTTAAATAAAAGCCCCAACACTAAAGGTATTATTATACTTACCCATACAGAGACTGTTCAATTCTAAACTGTCTTTGATTCCAAAAAAGAATCTAAAGTTTAAATATCAAACTTTTCCCCTCATTAGTCAATCTATTGTATGCAGAAAAAATTGACAGAGATAATTCATTGAAATCTGCCAACCATTCAATGCTTCATCAATTAAACACATTAACTTATGATTCCTAATCAGAATTTTCTGAAGTTATTTATTTATCCTACGAATACAATTCTCATTAAAGTATATTATACATCCGAAGGTGTGATTAAACTTATCATAAGGCAATTAACTGCTGTGTGAAAAAGCAATATGAGAAGACACGATGCAAAGAGATATAAACATAATGGTGATATGGTTTCCATTTTCAAGAAGTACACAGGCAATCTGGTAGGACCAAAAATACAAGCTACTCATCATAGGTCTAGGCACAGTGAAGTAAAGGAGTACCACAAAGATACAAAGAAATGCAATACATTCTACCTGAAAGGATCAGAGAAGGCTTAGCAGAGAACTGAGCAAGGGAGCTGAGCCTAGAACAATAGAAAGAATTTGACAGGCAAAAAAGGGAGGAAGAATACCACTGTCTGTAGTAGCCTTTTCCCGATGGGGTGAAATTTGTCATGAGACTGAGCGCAGGGCCTGCGGTGGGAGGTGAGAGAAAAGGGAACTGAGCAGGTACATTGAGAGCAGATGATTAAGAGCATTGAATGACAGACTAAGGCATTTGAATTTTATGTGTAAACCATCAGGGGTTCACTTTGTGAGTCATCAAAGATTTCTAAGCAGGCAGTTGACATACTCCTATCTACATAGTAGGGAGCTCAGAGGTCATTGTGACAGCCTATGAAAGATGGGATAAAGTTGGAATCAAAGAGAACAGTTACAAAAAATTTTTTTGCTGTTAAGAGATGGTGCAGGCCTAACATGGGGCAGAAAGGGCAGGGGCAGATATGTATGACATTTCAGATACGTTCCTATGGAGGGGACAAGATTGGCATTTCTAGCCTTGATGACCATGAAGCCTGACCCACTAAAGCAAATCAATTTTGCTTTCATTATACTTTTTCCCCCAAAATGTTACCTACTTTTGAATTGGCTAAAATTTCTAAGGATATAGTGTTAAATATATGTTATGTATCTACATTACCCGTTTTCTGTGTCACAGTCTGTTATCTCTTGCTGACCCAAATAGAAAGCATAAATCCCAGTACAGATGTCTTCAGTAGTAGGTATTACTTCATTCATCTATTTCTGTGATCCATACACCTTCATTGAGTACCTCTTTCGTATACAGGGCATGGATAATAGAAAAAAAATTATTTTCAACGTTCATGGGAAAGAACTTGTTTCTATAGGGAGGATCATTTTTTTGGAGGTGGTGGTATTTGAACTGAGCCTGGGACAATGGGAAGGATTTGTTTAAAGATAGTTTGTGAGAAAACACAAGAGTGCAGGAAAGTCAGGTGTGTGTGAGAAATGGCTGGGAGTCTCGGTTTGCAGTAGAATTCATAAAGAGCAGCCATGAAAGCTGCAGTAGGAGAGGTGAGCTGGGAACAGATTTTGGAGCACCTTGAAACTTAGGACTTTATCTAGAAGACAAAAGTCACGACTGAGGATTTTAATCAGGGATTTGACATCTTTAAAATATTATTTGAAATAATGCTGGAATCAAATTCTCACATATGCTAGAAAGTTTGTCTTCATTTTCTGTTTTCAAGCTATCATAAAATATAAGGAAATTTTTCTCTCTCTAATTTGAGTAACTAATTAGCATATGGAGGATTAAAATGTTTGGGGTGTCATCAATCCTAGCTTCCATGTCTGCCACAGAAACATCATCATGCTGTTATGGATAAAGGGCAAATGAAAATAGATTACCAAGGTATTAACTACAGTCTCTACTGCTTCTGTGAAATGGCCAAACTTTATTTAACAAAGGAAACTCTCACAATTATCACCATTAATTTGTTTTCATTCATCCAGAACATTTAAATTCTGTTTATTAATTTAAAAGAAGTAAATACAAATATCTGGTTTGGGAGCCAGTCCTAGAATTTCATAAATGATCCTGTCTAAAAATTGTTATGGCTGAGCAATAAATCCCTGGAAAATGATGCTTATATTTGTAATAGAAATGTCACCAGAGCCTTAAATATAGCAGTGCAACCTGTCTCTATTACTGTGCAGCAAAGTCAAATTTGTAATTGATTTTGACTTGCACCTCCTACAATGTGTGTGTGCTGAGTTTTGTGGCACTGGACAGGTTTGTTTTAAAAAGTAAAATCCTAATTATAGTCTAATTAGATTAATCTGTGGATCAGTTTTCCCCATTTATAATTTTTACATTCCCACCTTTCTCTTTTAAGAGCAGGTGGATGTCTTCTTAGCGCATTTTATTAGTAAATAATGGATTCAGTCGTTGTTACAATAGTTATTGGCACTCTTAAGATCTTCCAGCTACATTTCCATGATGAGAGGTAAAAATGAAGAAACCTCCAAGTCAAATTTTCATTTATACAGAACTGTATGTCTGATTGTAAGGGCACTGATGGACATTGTACAGCTGTTATGAAACCATGTGTCAACATTACTTCTCAAAGTGATGTGATGGTAATTGTGGTCTTCATGATGGTATAGAAGCAAGCAAGCCAAACAGACACACATTCTTAATGACTTTAGCATCCAGCATTTAAAATCTAGTTATTTGTTGATGGAGACATGTGGAAACAGCAGTGCAGGCTGCTTGTGCAAAGTACAATAATAGCTGTCTTTGGCAGTATGGATTCAAAGTTTAAAAAAATTAATTTATAAGTGGTTTCAGAGATTCTACCAGCAGAGAGAACAACAGAGCTATGCTTAACCCTTGATCTGGCAGACGATGGTAGGAACATTGCCAGCTATAAAAAATAATAATCAGAGGCCCATGAACTGCTCTTTTAAAATGGTTACATTAAAACCCAGACACCTGTAGTTTTACTAGTTGCTAAAATGGCTTGTAAGCGCACATGCGTGAAACAGATGTGTAACCAGAGCTGCAGTAACTGGTATCCATTTGACGAACACAGGTGAATGGTAGACGGAAGGAGGGATGGAAAACTAAGATGTGTACACATTAAACTCTAACATTTGTATACATTAAAATCTAACATTGGAGATTGCATGTAAACCACTGTCAGCATTTTTTATTAAATATATAGTGGGCTGTCTCTTCGCTATTTTAAATCATGGATAATATATGTTTCCCAAAATGATCTGTTTAAATTTGGGCAAGATAATGACTGATATCCATTCCCTAAGACCTGTTCTTCAAAACATTAGTCTTACTGAAATGATTACCAATGCTATGAGGGAAACTTAACAGACTTGAAATTTTTAGATTTTTTTTCTGGGGTATTTTTTAAGCAACAATGCTTAAAGATCTTATAAAAATCAACATTAAGGTATGCTTTCAGAATTTTAGTGTCTCAAACCACCCCCCCCCCAAAAAAAACAACACACAGCAACAACAAAACCATGAAGCAGGGCCTCATTTCTCGCATCCTGATGTTTGGTTGTTATAAAATTTACAATACGGTGGGTCAGTGCATTGGGGACTGAGTCACACAGGCCAGGATGCAATGCTCCGAAAAAGTCCTGTGAACCGTTGCACAAATACATTTTTGTCAGAGTTTGGTTTGAGAGCTGGGACTCAGCTAAACCATAGGGGATTGAATTCTAGTTCAAATGTTCCAAAATTCTGGTTTACAACAACATCTGGGATGTGGAGAGTGGATCACTCGCTTTGGAATTCCTTAGAAAGGAAAAATGAAATGCAGACAATAATAACATTCAGCAAGAACTGTCCTTCCAGAAATCCTCATCACACCTGGGATGGAAACTCTGAGCCAGTGTTTCCTCTCAGATGTCTTAGGGAAAGAAGTGCAAACAGAATGAACGAGTTGGAGCAAACAGGCATCTATGTGAAAACCTCTCTGAATTGAGAAGGAAAACAGGATATGTGTTCATGCTCCCATAACTCATCAGGAAAACTCATTCCAAGTCATTCCCAGGGATGATCTACTCCCCCAGAAGACCTTATCTTTCCACATTTTTTCCATTCTGAAAACATATTATAAAAAAAAAGTCGTTCTTGGACTGGGAATGCAGCCTCTTGCAAAATGTGAATGAAAGACATTTTGACCTGAAGGTTGGTACAGTGTTTTTAAAGGGCTATATAGCTGTTCATTCTGCAGCCCCAGCACTTCCCGGGACTCAAATGTTTCTTCAGGGACTTAAGTGCCATTGATGGTGAGGAAAGTGAGGTGTAGAAAGCACCTGCTAAGTCTTCAAAGCAGAGAGCCAACGGGGCAAAACTGTTTGGACAGATTGCAAGGTCATTTTGGATATTTACACTCTATCTGTTAAATATTCATTTATATTCTGACAACTATGTTCTTGTTTCAGGGGCTTGCAATTACTGGGCACTCCTAGGAGTGTTATTAATTCTTTGTGACAAATGGTATAGCATTTACTGCACGAGTCTTCCATGGTCGATTGGTGCATCAGAGCACCAAAACAGTTATCCCTCCCATATTTCAAGGTTGTGCATATAGCTGGTTCTGGAAGCATAGAGGGGAGTAGTTCGGATGTCGTCTGGCTGTGCATTGGAATGACCAGTAGGGCTTTATGAAAATGCAGACATATGGGCTTCATCCCCAGATTTTTTTCTTTCCGTTGGTTTGAGGCCTTTACATCTGAATATTTTCTAAGATGTGAATTCACAGATAACTTTCAATATGTAACCAGGAATAAAACATACTGATGAAGAAGACCTAAGTGTTTACCAAAAGTCTGTTCATGGGCATTTGCAAAATTAAACTTATGGAGCCATGCAAATGCAAAATTATTGAGTTCACTGCAGCTCTATAGGTCCTTACTGGCTGGTATGCTAAAAATGTGCAGGAATTGAGAGCAGAGGACATAGTAGGCAATGTAGGGGTGGCTTCCAAAATTCGTTGTACCGGTGGCTCTTTTCCTGTCTCACAGATAATATGGTGATGGCTAGCAGTCACAAAGATATGATGGCAACCGGGGCTCAGGCATGTTCCTGAGAAGGTTTTCCTTTGACTAACCCCGAAGCTATATTTCTAATAGCAATGACTGGGAGATAGCATTCAACAAAATCAGAGAATGGGTGCATCCAAAATGGATATAACTATTGCCAAAATAGGTGAATAAGGCTTCAAAAATAATCACAAAGTCAAGGTCATCCTAGTTAAAACTATTATTTACTTCTGTCAACAAATGTCCATTTTTAAGTCTATATCAAAGGCCAAAAAAAAAACATGAAGTATCCTACTGACTTCAAGAGTAAAAGTTTCACTTATCCTTATAATGCTCTTGCTGCAGAAGGCATATGCACTAACTGTTTCATGGAGGATTTTGTTTTGCTTGTGTTACTAGTAATCGATTATGAAGCATTTGTCCCCCCTTTCACAGCTCCTTGGTAGAAATGAAAGAAATCCAGGTTAGATCTATACCAAGATCCAACTTTTCACACAATAAGGAAAGCATTCAGTTAGGCTTTGGATATCTGGGTTGCAGGCTTTTCTTTCTTTTTTCATTTATTCATCAGATACTCATAATTCATAAAAACATCAATTTTATAACCAGCAAAATCACTTAATCAGGACTTTTTAACCCACATAAAAAGGATTAATGGATTAATAATTATTTATAGAAATAATAGACAGAAAACATCTTGAAAATCAAAGATTCCAATGTTACCCAATTTCAAATTATTTTTTTCCTTTTTGGCCATTAAAGGATGGAAAAGCCCTTCATTTCTACTTTATAATTTTTTATGAATACAAAATGTTTACATCAAAGTCAGATTGTCTCAAAATCTTTTGCTTCTGTGGAAAAAAAATTTCCATTTCAAAACTGGAGCTTAATAATATTTAATTATTGTTAATATGGAGGCATAGACTAGTAAATTGAAAGCTCTTGTTATAAATTTGTTTGCTTATTTTTATGGTATTGAATATTTCTTTTATCTTCTAGTAAAAACAATCTTCTTAAAGCTCTTTGTTGAGGTGCTATGGTGAAGACCATCTTTCTATAAACTTTAGAAATGTAAGGGGGGGGTGGAAGAATCTCTGATCACAACATTTGAGAATTATCTGGCCTTGCAATGTGACCCATCCCCATTCCATACGCAGCAGCTCTTTCGTTATTGTCTCACCTTGAATTCATTTTAAAACGCCAATTTCTATAATAATTTAAGGCAGCTGTTAAGACATCCTCTTTCCTTTGATCATTGTTATTAATGATGTGCCATAACATGTGCAAGGCTGGCAATCCTAACTACTCTTCCTCCTGCAGCCCTCGAGCACCCTCTTTCCAGACCCTGCTCCTCTGCCCCATTCTCCGGGCCACTGCCGGCCTCAGCCCTCACAGCTGAGGGCTCATCTCCTGCAGGAAGTTCATTCCAGAGTTCTTCGTCCCGGACGTAGGAGCTCCGTGGGCAGTTCTGCTGTGGTGGACACAGTCGGAAAAGAACTTGTTCATCATTGTCCCCAGAGAAGCAGCTGGGCCTCACTGCAGCCTTCCATTTGCTGTTGAATGGTTTATGGCAGAATCTCGATGCTATTTTTTTTTTGGTAACTGTTATTCTCCTCGATGTTTTGAAATCGCTACTCCATAAGTGGGTTTTCCTTCCCCAAATCTAAATATATCCCCAAATCTAAATGTGTCCAAATTGGTGAAATCCTTAAGGTTTTAAAAGGAAAAATACATTAACCATAAGTAATGTAAGATAATTAAGGGTCAGAGATAAAATGCTTGTTATAAGCAACTTTGTAAGAACAAAAAAGTATATAATACCAGAAAATCAGACTTTTACCCTACGGCACAGCGTCCAATAGCTTATTCCTCCCCATATTTTTTGAGTAGATAAAAAGCTTTACAATTCATTATCACTTTTGTGTTATGAATACCTCCTCCAGCAGATAGACGCTCATTCCGGAGGGCTTTATTACCTTTAAAATTTTAGGGATTTTTTTGCTCTTTTTGATTCCAAAAAAAAAATCTGTTATATAAACAGATCAGATCATTAATAGGTTAATGTAGAAAATATTTTATCTTTGGGAAGAGAGCTGATGACATTGCAGTTAACACAAAAGTTCACAAACAGGTTTATATGGTTTTCATTTGAAGATGTCTTCCTGACTTTTAGTAAATTATTTGGTTTAGTGCACACAAGTGATCGTTGGAAAGATTTACTATTTGGGAAGTCTTTTTCAATGAAGTGAAAGACTGTATGCTCCACAGTGAATTCTGGTGAGAAATATACTAAAAAATTTCAGGCTCTGAAATAAGAAAGTTCTTGGAATTGTTTTTTCCGGTTAAAGCCGGTCCAAAAATTATGTCATGTTTGAATCGAAAAGCATTTAGATAAACGACATAAGGTAAACGTCTCTGCAGCAGCCAAAACATTATCTTAGTTCTTGATTTACGAAATATTAATGTCATTTTTGTGGCAAGAAACCTTTTTTTTTTTTTTTTGCTTTAAGCATCTCTTTAAAAAAAGAATGTCAGAAAACAGAAGACGTTAACAGTGTTGTAAAAGTGTTTTTTAAAGGAGCGTGCCAGCCATGTCTTTGAACTTCTGTTTCTGTAATAAGTCAGCCCGGGCCACGGAGGTGGGTTGGCGAGGTTTCAGAGTCTGTGCAGAAGGTCACTGCTGATCTTGCTACTCATTGGCATTCTTTATTGACAATGACATTAACACCAAACATACTGCATGAAAATAAATAAGTCCAAGAAGGAAACTAGGGGGAAAGGAAAAGGAAGAAATGAAGCTCCGCTTTTCAGGAGACGGATCATTAGAGGGAGATGGTAATGGCATCGGAACAGAGACCTGCAGTCAGGAAACCTTCTCCTCATTCTTCTTGCTTTAATGTGACCATTTCAACGGGACTCGTTTCCTCAACATGGAGGAGAGGTGTAATGATCAGAGAAAAGAACGGATGACATTGCAGGTGTTTTCTGGCCTTGACTTCCACATTTTTTCTGGTAGGAAATAAGGAAAGGAAACCAATGGGTTGTCTCGGAGTACTTTTTGCCAAAGAATAACTTGCCTTATGAATTGCTGATACACAGTTACTAGTGAATAAGAGTTATTTTAAAAGATTTTCCCACTAGCAATGAAACATGAATGAGAAACTTTTCAAATACCTTCTAATTCCTTAAAAAGAAGTCGCCGCGCTGCATATGCACGGGGCCCGGAACCAACAATGCTTTGCTCTGGGACTGACAACCCAGATGAAGCCAATCGCCCATCCAACACTGAAGACGGGAAAGCATGAACAGGAGCATTTTCCAGTTAGGTTTACGAGGGGCTTCCCAAAATAGAAATAAGCCGCCAGCCCCAAATACATGGCGGCAGGCCACGGCAAAACTCCAGGCCTGCGGTATCAAGATTAATTCTGATATTCCCCTACTTGCCATCCCACTCCTGAGGTTAAATCATGTTTCAAGTCTTGAAATACACACACACACACACACACACACACACACACACACAGGTGCATGTGCATAGAAATCTGTAGGTATATGTGCATATATATGTCTATGAACACAAACACATAGTGTGCTTAAGGGAGTGTTTTAATGTTACATACACTTCATTTAAATAATAATGCCCCTGGCATAGGGCATTTCCTGGGGTTTGATGACTGGCTAGTAGCAGATGATGGTCTTTGCACCATTAATTCCAAAATTTTGTTAATCTCTAGGACATGCCCTTCCCTGAGATTTTCCCTACCATTATGTTTTTGTAAAGTTTAAAGTACAATATCTTCAAGCCCCAAGGGCACAGATTAGTTTTATGGGAGGTGCAGTTTCAAATGGGACCTCTTCACTCTCCTGATGGCTTTTTCCCCCATTGAAATGGCATGAATTCCCTCTCAGGAGATGAATCAATTTGTAATTATTGTTACTATATATTTTGCTTAAACTGCAATGAATCAATCTAGTCAGCAAGGCCTTATATATAAAAGTTTTCTCTTCGCCATTTTCTACCCAGGTTTCAAAAGCAAAGGAATGAGACATGAATGAAAAAAAATTCCATGCTGCAATTTTTTTAAATTGCTATACAGGCAAAACAGGTGCTGAAATGCGAAACCCTTTGGAGGAATTTTCTCTGTATAACAAATCAGAGCTCACGCTAACCTAAAGTGGAGCTGGCTTTAGCGTGGAATGTTCTACAAAAGCAGTGCCTATTGACATAAGATTCATAGACAACTGTCCCAAAAAGACCAAAAAAAAAAAAAGTATACTGTCACTTTAAGAAAAAATAAACTAAAATATGAACTACCCAAAACCCTGCCATTTCCAGCCTGGGCTTGATTAATGATTTTTCTATCTAATAAAAGGTTCACAAACCATCTGTTTTTCTCCCTAATGCCTTGCCCAAAGGTTTTTCGTTCCTATTTCAGGCTCGGGGCCAACTGACATTCCACTCTTTTTTTTTTCCCCAGCCTTGTAAACAAACCCTTCTCTCTTTTTAATCTTCCAGTGCTGTTTCCTACCCATCGTTATGCATATTCATTGCGAGTAAACATTTTTAGTGTCTACACTTAATCTCTTCCACTGGCAATTACTGTTCTATGCTGTTTTGTAATGCAGAAGGGCCAACGCTTTCCGTTCTAATAACAGCTGGGCCGCAGATGGGGCCTGCAGTCATTGTAGAAAATAAAAATTTACAAGATGCCAGTGGAATTTATTTCAGTTTTATGGAGTCACAGGAGGAACCTTTCTGTTATCCGCCTTCAGTGAAATCTGTAGGCACAAGGCAAGCTTTTGACATTTAATCAAAGGGGGGTTCAGGTAGGGTCTGGAACAACGCAAGGAAGAAAGCAGGTGGATCGTATTAGGCAGTGCCATGGTTAATTTATTTAGAAGTGATTGGCTTAGATGTGTGCAGCCAATATTTGACATCATGTATATATCTTGTTTAGCATCGTGCCTCTAAATTGTTACCACTGGAGAGACAGTGAGCTGTCACCGTGGACCGAACCAGGTGTTCGGTCGGGTTGCTACTTAGAGGTGCTGATGGAGATGGCATGGTGCTCACCAAAGATGAAGCATTTGGTGTGGTTTCTAAAAATTGATTCATTTTTACTTTGTAGCACCATCCTCTGAACTTCTTCCACAGGACCCGGGAGTGGGCTTTTGAGTACAGGGCTGTGACCTTTAATTGAACAATGTGGCTTACCTGGAATTTTCTGCGCTATGGCTCGAGTATGGGGAAGTGGATTTATTTGGAAGGCCTGAATGTCCGATGTGCGCTGAGACGCTGATGCGGAGTGGGATTCAAAATGAGCCGGGACACATTGAGCAGCCAGTGCTGTGATGAGTGGTTAAGCGCTAACTGCGACTCCAGCAATGAAAAGTGCACTGTCACACGCACACTAGAAAACTGCAGCCCAATTCAAACACAGTGCCTTCTCTGTCGTATGGACTACGGTTCTTGAACCCATCCTCCTCGGTCCCCCATTCTGTGTCCCTTCCTTACTCCCAGCTCTCTCCCCAAAAATGTGAAAAGGGAATCCATAAAAGTCATCCAAAGATATCCCGCATTTAATTAAATAAATGAACATGGGCTTCTACACTCAGTGAAACCTATGCCAAAGGTGCTTATGTTTTTACATTTGGGGCCCTCCTTTGCCACACACCTTCAGCTGGTTGCCTAGCAACCATGAGAGACCCACTGAGCATGCTCACTGAGAAGCCTAATTGCTATCACAATTTACTTTTGTTGTTTTTTTTAAAGCACATTAACCAAAATAGGATGTTTTCCTTTTTGAAGGACAAGTAAGGTCCGCATGAATTTGAAAGGCAAGATAGTAGATTTCGATACCAAAACAATTCATTAAATGCTGATGCCAGGCGTGTATGCAAGGACACATAACAAACATAAAAATTGGAGCAGATTGACATTAAATAAAGTATAAATTCCCATTTATTCAGATTTTATAGACTCATTTCTTTTATTCTCTTTATCTTTTTTGGTTGTGGCTTTTTTTTCTAAGAAAATCATTGCATAAGAGAGGAGGGAAGAGTGAAATTTTATGCCATATAATCAAGCATAATAAACTTTATTAAAGAATTTAAATTTATTTATATACGAGATAACATGTTTCTCCTCCATGCCCTTCCTTCCTTCTTCCTTCCTTCCTCTCATCCTTTTTTTAAAAATCTCCTAATGGTTTCAAGTCTACAGCTAAAATTTAGCTCCTGTAATATTTTCACAAAGGGCAAGAAATCATTTTGTGCACCTCAGAGAGAAAGGCAGTTTTTTCTAACTTCAAGACAAAAAACACATCTCATGTTAGGTTAACCTAATCTGCCCACTTACTGAAATCTCTCCACAGTTGCTTAATTTTTTTCTAACATCTCGATTTGTAGATAAACTATGCTCAGAATTTAAGTACCTATCGAACTAGTTTTATTACCCAACAGAATGCCTTTTTAAATAAAATTTTATAGAGTATAGATTTCTAGGATTCTTTTTTTCCTTCAACTTTTGTGACTCATTTTGAAAATTTAGCGCACTCTTTTTAACTTTACATCTTTTGTATAAATAATCTCCTACTTGCATGAAACTAGGGATTCTAATGAACGCCATGCTTGACCTATGAGCCTGTCTCAGGCCCAGTTAGTCCTGTGGAGCCATGTGTGACACATTTATTTGTATAACACTGCTTTCGAGCTGGGGAACACTTGCAGAATAAAGCTTTCCCGCTCCCCTTTAGGGACGGACATCATCAAGCAAAAAAAAAGGATGAAATAAGCTCATGAGGTGGGAACTGTCTGCTTATATAAGCCTTAGCTATACCACAACTGCCTTCTCCTCCTCACTTTCCACCCCGAGCCCGCACTCTGGGCTGTTTTCCTTCAGTGATCATGGAATGCTGGGTAGAAAGGGTTGCCCTGGTGATGCTTCTGTCAATCCTGGAAGAGTACAGAGCTAACACCCAAAGCAGTAGTACTGTTTCCTTACAGATAAACGTCTTTGTGTATTTTCCCAAACAATGAGACCTTGTTTCTGCAAAAGCCAGGAGTTTCTCCATTTACCATTCCCTCAGAGACAGCCAGCAGAGGGAGCAACATTTAGCACAGCATTATTCTGATGTCCTAGCTTTGGTAAGGATCCTTCTCCTCCTCACTTTCCACCCCGAGCCCGCACTCTGGGCTGTTTTCCTTCAGTGATCATGGAATGCTGGGTAGAAAGGGTTGCCCTGGTGATGCTTCTGTCAATCCTGGAAGAGTACAGAGCTAACACCCAAAGCAGTAGTACTGTTTCCTTACAGATAAACGTCTTTGTGTATTTTCCCAAACAATGAGACCTTGTTTCTGCAAAAGCCAGGAGTTTCTCCATTTACCATTCCCTCAGAGACAGCCAGCAGAGGGAGCAACATTTAGCACAGCATTATTCTCTGATGTCCTAGCTTTGGTAAGGATTCTGGAAGACATACAGTATAAGAAACTAATAAAATCAAAAGATTTCATTTTGTTTTGATTAACCCCCTTATGCAGAGAAGCAGGTGGAGCAGTGTGGGTAATGAAGAGCTAAGCAAGCTAATTGGTGGAGTCAGGTGACTTGGGAGCCAGTGATTATGAATACAATTATATAAGTGGTAAAATGGCACTTATTTGGTTCCTTTTTCTTTCCAAAAACCAACAAAAAAAACCATAAAATACGTACACACATACACATGTATATGCAGCATGTGTGTGTGTTTAATTCTGTGGCTGGAAATACTTACGTTCCATTTATATAGTTTCACATATGTTCTTTAATGCGAATATATATGCTCCTTAGGGAAATCTCTCTTCAATTTCATTCATGTTGACAACTTCCTTCTCTCTCCCAGTTTTCTGTTTCATTGATATCTCTCTTTCTCTCTCTCTCTCTTTCTCTCTCTCTCTCTCTCTCTCACACACACACACACACACACACACACACACACACATATACACACACAAGGACATACATAGACACACACACAAACTGAAACAGTTTTAATCCACACTGCTTTGGAGTTACTAAAATGTTGGGAGAAGAGAGTAATTTTTCAATTTCTCTTGTATCCCAAACCTAACAGGTGACTGGCCTACAGAGAACCTGTCCCCATGCCCTGTTTCATGTGGCTAGCTTGCCACAGCTCTAGCTGCTCAGAATTTAAATTGAATATGAACATTTGGGTGTAAAGTAATGAGTGATGAGAGCTTTTATGAACGTAAAGATTTGGAGCAATTGTTTGGTCTTTTTTCCCCTCTCTCTCAAAGTAGAATCAGAATGGATTGTTTCCTCTCGCCTGTAGTCATTATTCTATTTTAGTGCATCAATGCTATCTGGACCCATGTTGTTTTTTAAGTTTTCTCAACCTTAATCTCTAGAAATCCTGTAGAGTGTGTCAAATTAGAACTCCATTCCGGCAAATACATCTTCACATTTTTGTGCTGTTAATTCAATGTACTCTTTAGAATTCAAGGCTCTTAAGGATTTTTGCTGAAGTGTATAGATTTTCTCCTTGCCCCCTGCTTTCATGTTTTGCTGTATTTTTTTCTTCCCACCCCACTCTCCTGACATACTTCAAAAACTTGTATTTTACATCCCCCCAAATATCCTATTGATTTCAACTTATAAAAATCTCTATAATATAGCTATCTCCTCTTTTTTATAAAACGTGACATTTTAGCTTTGGATGCAGCAAAACTTGTACACCAAACTCATCTGTAGAAATCCCAAATGTAAGAAAACAGTTATTAGAACCTCATGTATAGTATACTCTTTCCTTGGTTAGGAAACTCTTTTCTTTTCCAGTCCTATACAAAATGGCACAAAGATAGCAAATAACATTAAATTATCAAATTTCTATGTATGTCCATATGTATCTGACTGCATAACGGCAAGCAAAAAATGGAAATTTCCTACTAGATGCTTTCAAAGTCTTCAAGAATTGTAAAGTAGCTTTCTTTACCAAAGTGCCTTTGAGCCAGTCCTAACACCGTCTAGAACCCGTATTCATAGAAACCAAAAAACCTCCAAATAATTGGCAAACATTTTTTTATTAAAAACGAGGAAGTACACGCATGCCTACTGGTTTATTACAATTGATACTCCTTTCGGGTATGGAGTGCATGTAACTAATGTGCTTGTACAATCGTCAAAAGCCCCAGATAGAAAAATCTCCTACTGACTTGACAGATAACACAAATTTTCATAGATTTGGGTAAAAATTGTACATATTTTCCTTCTACAAGAGCAAACATTTATATGCAAATTTCATTAAAATAGACAAAAGAGTGCTTACACTGGGAGAGATGAAGTCAGATGTTTTTTATTATGGGTTTGCATGCTATAGAATTGGTTACTGGATAGGTTTTTATGGGGGGCGGTTAGTAGGGAAAAAAATCAGGAAAATATTTTAATAATGCATACCTAATGTTTATTTTCTTATTAGCAATTGTTATGAAACCAGAACGCTTTGCCAGCCTATCTGACTGCACCTGTTCCTAGATATTTCCAAGAGACTCACACACCAATTTTGCCCGAGTGCACTGGGTGTATTTCCCGTTGTTTGGACTATACAGTCAGGGCACAAGCAGTTTGCATTCAGAAAAGAAGGCACATTTTATTCAAAGAGAGGAAGTTTATGTCCTTGGAACTTCAACCTTAATGAAACACTTTTTAAAAGGACACACTGATTGGAGTGGGAAGGGATCCAAAGAGAGGCGTCCAGAGAGAAAAGGGTGAGTGCGTGTTAGAGAAGAAAGGAAAATGGATTAGATCAGCAAACCAAAACGATAGTTTCCCAAGAGACTTCTAAAAAATCTGTATGAAGTCATTACAGGCACACAGCATAATCTTGTGGGGTGGATGCAGGCTCCAGAGTGCCAAAAAAGTTTGCCCTCAAAACCGGGTTTCTGCAGAATTAATTCTAAATATTCCCTATGGTCGCAGGAGTTTTTAGACCCAAATTGCTTAAACGATGATTAGTTGAAGTTCCTCTGACTAATTCTGGCAGAAGCAACATTTCTAGCGGGTTGATTTGGGCATCCAAACAAACCTATGTCTTCGGACATCTGTACTATAGAGACACCCTTCTGCTAAAACCTGACTCCAGCACTCCCCTTACAAAAATAGCACGTTTCCGCTCATGCAGAACGGTGATTAGACTTTCCCACCACAACTCAGACTTTTTAAAAGGCACGTCAGAATTTTAAAGTGCATTAAATAAAGGGCATTGGCACATTATTGCAGCTCTCCTTGAGGAAAGATGCCGCATAATTTCCGCTGAACCGTTGCACAAACCTTCAATAAAGAAAGTTCTCAACAACAGAAAAGACATACACACATGCACACATTCTTGATGTGGAGAACAGTGTCCTTGGGAATTAAATAACTCGTATGTATATAAAACTAAGCCTTTAAGGTGCTTTGTTTCACATACTGAAGGCAGAGCGTGAGTCCTCAGGGGACTGTTGTTTTGCTAACTTATTTTAAATATCCTCGGTCCCCAGCAGCTGTTGCCAGCATGGTAGGAGTACACAGGATATTCTGCTCGGTGATTTTTAAAATAGGGATGTTACTTTCTCCTACAGCTAAACTTGCATTTATGAGAAACAAATGGGTCTCTGTATTAAGGGCTTTCAGGATGACGGTGGTGTTGTAAACAGGCTGGAAGAGTTACAGGAACAGTGTGACAGGTGGATTAGCCCCTCTTAGCTTTGGCTCCTGCCTTCTCCTCTCTGGCAGAGGTGAAGATGTCGTTCATGCCACAGACGATAAGAGCTCTGTGCCTACAGAGCGCTGGCATTTTGTGGAGGACCCCGTCTGCAATTTTATGTCTTGATCTTCACGTCTGTTGAAAGTGACATTGAAAATGCAAAATGGGTGGCACCTGAAACCCAACCCCAAATTCCGCAGTTTTTCCAGGCTGGAAGAGACTCCACTGGGAGGCTGCAAAATCAGCCATAGCAGCTGGAGAGATGTGTTCAGTGCATTTTAATCCGTGGTCAAGCATATTTCGAAGTTTAAATCCTTAACAAAAGGAAATTGAGACAATGGGGGGGAATTTTTCTTCTGAGGAAAAATAGTGACAACCAAACACCTTAAGAGTTTTTATAGCCCATTTGGGTTAGAAAGAAATGTATATCTGTTTCAGTTCTACATCTTTTTTCTATTTCCTAAGTGATGTCAGTTATACTTATTGTCGTTTTGGAACACGTAGAAAACAAACAAAAAAACTTTGCTATGAGCAACGCTAATAACAGCTTTGGCCTTCTGGACTGTGGACCCGCTCCCAGCAAGAGGATCTGGTAGCTAAGCCTGCCCAGATGATTAAGCTGGAAAAGTTACTGAAGTTCATACTTTGAGTAATGGCTTTCACCTGTAGGCATCCAGCCACAATCAATAATTTCGCCAAGAAAAACCCACAAAGTGCTCAATGGGATGCAAGGAAGCCCCCTTTCTAAATCACAGGTGGTACCCTCCTGCCCGGTCCTTCATTGACGTTCTTTTATGCCAGATAATTTCACTGGCTTCTTTCTCTTAAGAGCTGCCATCTCTTGATTCTTCTCTTCTTTTTTCCATGTCATTTGCCTACTTATAACTGATCCAGATTTCCTACTAAAATTGTAAACTGCCCAAACCTGAACCAACCAAGATAGGGTGAGAGCAGATGAGGTCACCAGAAATATTTACTGGGCACTAATGGTTTCCAGTCCTGGTTGAAGATTTAAAAAAAAAAAAAAAAAGCTCAAAAATTTTTTTCTAGTCCAAATTCAGGCATCAAAGACCAAAATGGTTATATCCGTAGGAGAACAGGTATCTTCCCCATCAGTGAGGCACATAACTAAGGCAACATGGAAGAGCTTTTCTTGTCATGAAAACATGGCAATTTATAAGTAAACTGAGGGCTTTCATTCCTCATGTGTTGAGGTGATGTATAGAATTTAGTCAACACTGAATTCACAACATTACAAAAGAAAGTGCTACGGGTATTTTTTCAGCCTGTTCTAGTGAAATGGAGATATTTTGTTGAGGTGATGTATAGAATTTAGTCAACACTGAATTCTCAACATTACAAAAGAAAGTGCTACGGGTATTTTTTTCAGCCTGTTCTAGTGAAATGGAGATATTTAAAAAATAAAACGAAACATAAGCCTCAAACACCACCAGAAAGAGATCCTTTTGAGCCAGCCCTTTGAGATGTCAGAGACCAAGGCTCAATTTCCCTTCCCTGAGAAAATGAATTGCACATTTATCTCAAGGGACAGATTACAGATTTTATAATTCTGATAGAACAACTGTAGCACAGCCTTAGCTTCCCACATGTGTATACGTTACCATGGGGGGAGGGAGGGAGGGATGCACCAATCCCATTAATAACAGCAGTTGCATGCTTAATTTCACGTGCACTGCACTGAAGAATTACTTCTTACTATCTAAAATAAGATTCAGGAAAAGCCTGGGAAATCAGGAGCTCTACCTTCTCAGTCCCTATGTGAACAAGGAGCTGGAGACGAAATCATTCAGCAGACAATGACTGAAGGCAAATTCCTCGGTCAGTGGATACTTTCAGGGTGACTTTGATAAGAACAACTCTGAGATCAAGGTTCTGCTCACAACAAAGGGAGAAGGGTATCAAAACATTGTAAGTCTTTTCACTCCCAAACAAGAGGAACACTGGTTTTACCAAAACTTCTAATTGTGAAATACGCAAGGATGGGGCCTATCAATATGCTGATCTTCAAAATGAACTGTTTTGTTGTCCCTTTCACCATTCGTTGACCCTGCAAATAGGAATGGTTAAGGTCATCTTGGCTGTATTCATAGATTCATAGAATTTTAGAGCTGAAAGGTATTTTTGAAATAATTGTCCTACTTTTAGGTGATTTAAATTTAATAATTAATCTAGGAGTATATTTAAATAAAATGAAAATTATTTTATTTTTATAAAAATAAAAGGCAAAACCTGTTTCTTCCCTGGAGTGAACAACTCACCCCAGGACTTTTTGTATGTTTGCTTATTGTTTGTTTTTGTTAATCCTCACCTGATGATATTTTTCCATTTATTTATTTATTTTTTTTAGAGATAGTGGAAGGGAGGAGGAGAGACAGAGAGAGCGCAACATCAATGTGAAAGAGACACATCGACTGGTTGCCTCCCGCACAGGCCCCAACCAGGGCCAGGGATCCAGCCTGCAACTGAGGTATGTGCCTTGGACTGGAATCAAAGCCAGGACCCTTTAGTCTACAGGCTGACACTCTATCCACTGAGCCAAACTGGCTAGGGTTCACCCCAGGACTTTTGACTGGGACCTTCCTGGTTTTAGCAGTGAAAGTCCTGCCTTCTAGGGAACCCCTGGTTTGTCCGAGGCAAACCAGGACGGTTGATTACCCTACATTGTCCCCTGGGTTCCCTATATCTACTCATGGCACTGCATTATTTCTGCTCCAAATCTCAAAGTCCTCTTGGCCTCTTGTCTCCCACATCCAAACACTTATGAGTTTTGACCCATTTTATGTTTGAATATGCTCTTTTCTCTACCTTCTCCTTTTCAATCCCACTGTCTGATACCAGTTCAAGCCCCCTGATCTTCATCCAGAATTTCTGGGAGTCCCCTCCCGCTTCCTGCTGGTCCCCTTTGTCATTCAGCACCTGCTCTACCCACAAACATTTGGAGATGACTTCACTGTACTGAAACCTTGTCATTCTGGAACTCAGTTTAATGACTCTTATTCTGGCACTCAACACCTCACGGGCCCTCCCCAATCTATTTTCTAGCTTTATGATATAGGAAAAATAGGTAGCTGCAGGCAGAAGATAGAAAAAGAGTGTCCCATTCATCACTCTTTATCACTAACTATGCTAACAAGGCCAAGACACTCCACCTCTCTTGGCTCTAGTAACCCCAGTTGTTCAATAGTGTTACTTTCTTAAAGGAGACAGCCAGTCTAGTTGATTTCTTAAAGTTCTGATTTTGAAAACCTTTGATTTTATGACCCCCACTATTAGTGCTTGTAGATTATGTACTATTGGGTAGCTTTCTGTTCTAGGAATAAGCCCTGAGTGTTCTCAGCTACATGCATGTGGATTTGATGCCAAGTCCAAATGCTAGTTCTACTGCTTCTCGGATGTGTGACCTTGTGTAAGTTTACTTGGCCTCTATCATGCTCAGTTCCTTCAACTTTAAAATGGGGGAATCCTAGAGATATAGTGAAGATCAAGTAAAAATGCCTAAGAAGCTTGACTTCCATAAATATTAGCTACTGCTACCTTTTCATTTTTATTTATTTTAAAATATTTTCCTTTTAATGTTTTCCCAAGTTTTAAATCAATATTATAAATGATTTGTATGTTTCAAACTTGCTCATAGAGCAGCACCAGAGAAATCTGACTCTAGCTCGCTGGGTCTCAATTTTTTTTTATCTCTAAAATAGTGCTTTCAAATGGGAGCAAATTTGTCCTCCCACCCCTCCCCAGGGGACATTTGACAATGTCTTGAGATGCTTTTGATTGTCAGAATTGTCCTCTATCCAGCGGATAGAGGCTGGGGTTGCTGCTAATTATCTTAGCATGCACAGGACAACCCCCCACCATGAAGAATTATCCAGCCCCAAATATCAATAGTGCCAAGACTGAGACACTCAGCTCTAAAGTAAGGTGATTGGGCCAGGTGATAGGACGAGGTGATTTTCCGATTCCTTCCAGCTCCACATTTCATAAGTTTCTTATTTCCATCATGTATTGTAAATGCCATGCTCTCAGGCTATTCATTTAATTACTTTGACCACTTTCTGGTTTTTTTAAGCTATGTGTTCTCCCCCCTGCATGTCAAGACAGTAATTACTTGCGAACATCTAAGTTCTCTTAGACTTCAACCCAGTTCTCACAGTTGTACCTCTGGATTGCTTGACCCAAATGTTCCTATAAAAGCTTTTGCTTCACTTTATTAGTTAGGTTACAGGCTTAGCGCATGTGATAGGAACCCAAAATACCAGTGGCTTGAGTAAGATAAAAGATTGTTTTTATTTCACATTTCTTTGTCTCTGTTACCTCTGCGAAGAGGCAGCTACGCTCTGGGAGGTCATCAGGACCAGCAGTTGCTCTGAGGCAACATGGAGTTAGAGTCCCGGCCTCCTTCTCTGCTGTGGCTTGGTCATCCTGAAGGCTTTGCCCTCATCTGCATCACTCAAGGTGGAGCATTCCTGGCTCGAGAGTTCAGCCTTTGGAATAGAGAGAAGGGAATGGGAGAGCATGCCTTGTCCCTAAGGGCATGACCCAAAAGGTACCCAGAGACCAGAATTTAAATGGTCACATCTAACTTTCAAGAAGACTGGAAAATATAGTCTCTATTTTTATATGACAAGCAAAAAACAAAAACTCTTACTGAGTAAAAAGCAGAGAATATAGCTTCTACTATAGTCTCCAAGGTTGAAATGTCAAAATATTGAGATCATGTTCTAGGATAGCAACCTACCATCATTTCAAAATGTAAGGAAGAATGGGATAGGGTATCGGGATGGTGACTGTCTAGAAAAAAGCCACCTGATTTTCCCACTTCACTAGGGTGAACCTAATCTTACTGGAGAATCAAAGCATTAGAAGAAAATAAGATTATTCAGGACTCACATTCAATTTGCAAAAAATCAGGCTGCCAACCACATGAGCAGGTGCTAGAGAGATTATAATAATGCGTAGGTCAGCTTCCACCCTTTCAGTGGCCCTCTTTTGTCAAGGATGCCCAGCACCCACCCCTCCTTGTGGAAACAGACACTTCCTTGACACTTTCTTGCTCTGCATGATTTCTTGTGTCTTAAGGACAAGCTTGTGCTCTTTATAACACGGACGTTGGCAATGACCCAGGAGTATGAGGATATCTGTATTTAAAAAAATATGAGAGAGGGAGAAGGGCAAGGGGGTTAGGACTGTTGAAAAGGGAATGGTTTTAATGGTAGATCATGGAACCGAAGTTTGATGTCAGTCCTAGAATGAGCTCAGATTGGCTTTCTTGAGGCAAATCTCCCCCTCCTGTCCCTGCCTCTGCCCTGGGCACCCAAACTGCATCCAGGTCTGATCATTTCTCCCCTTTTCCTCAGCCTGAGCATAGTAACTAAGCAGTAGGAGTGACGGAGGCCTGCAGCACCTGGAAGCCATCCTTGCCAAAATGTGAAGAGAAACCATCTAAGAAAAATCCAACACAGAATTGAGAGAAGTCCAATGGGGGGGGGGGAGGAGAAGAGAGAGAGAGAGAGAGAGACACTAAGTCTGACAGCATTGTTTGCACCCCTAACCCAGAAAAGCTCAGGGATTGCCAGTTCCCTCCTTTATTTGCTCAAGCTGGTTTAAAAATGTGTTTCTGTCACTTCCACCCAGAGCACACCTCACTAATATAACCTTCAAGAAACTCTCATTCTGATGGAGGCAGACAATGCCCAAATTATTAAACTTCAACCAGTTCCACACAGGCTAAGGCCCTCTTTTCCATTACCGAGCTAGAATAAGTAGGTTTTTTAGTTGTTCATATGGAAAATAATACAATAGTTAATAGATAATAACACAAGAACAAACTCTGTGTTTTGATTACTGAGCTGTAAACCTACTCTTGTCCCACCCTGTATACAATTCTAGGAAAACGGTAGAATTTATGTTCTTTCAAGAAAGCTAAGCATTCAACTTTGCTTCTCCCAGTTCAGATAGACACTAATATTGGTATAGTGAACACTAATATTGGAATTCATCACTGCATACGCTAACCTAAATATTTTCAAAATGTCTTTGAAATACCTATTTTTTAATGAAATGCTCAAGGTGACTTTCCTTTTGTTTAAAACACTGATTCAATTTTTACACTGATTCAATTTTTAAAAGAAAATATTTTTCTTGCAGCTAATATTCATGAGAGAAACTTGTCCATTGCATTCTTGGGTGGCCTTGAATCAGAGGTGGCTACTGAGGGCAGAATTAATGCATCTACGGTTGTTCCGATGCCTCATTGAAGGCTTCTGCTCCAGTGCCAAGGGCAGAATTCCATAGCCTTGGGCCTTTGCTCAAGAATGTCTTCCTTTCAGCGTGAGCCAAGACTAGATTAGGTGTCTGAAGGAGAATCAACTAAAAACAGACAAGATACTTCAGGCTTAGGGTCTGGGACTACTCAAGGCCTAGTTCACACTTAAAAGTGCATTTGGTGCTGAGACTTCAGTTGGTTTGAAAGGGCTTATTAGAGCCAATGAGAGGAGTTTTGGAACTAGTACAAATGCTAAATTTTGGGTCCATGAGCATGGAAGATTGAGTTGGCTGGTGGAAGTCACCAGCCTGCTCTTGCCAATTTGAAAACACTCAAAGGGCGGCACCAGAACCTCTGGGCTGGCGGGAATGTCCCTGGCCGTTCCCTCCGGTTGGCCGCTCCAGAGAAGACAGTGCCATGATGGTAATGTTCAGCTGTAAACCTGCAGGCAGCCTGCTGGGCCGGGCACAAGCTGGAGCCTATGTAAACATTTGCCCTTTCTAAGCCTCTGTATTGTCCTCCCCAGCAGTTGAATGCCCACGCCTCCAAGCTGGGGCCGTGGGGTCTTCTCCAGAGTTCCCCTCCCCTTTTCCCTCTCTGTTCAAGTGATCATCACGCACAGCACCCTCTCCTGCCCTAGCAAAGCTCCTCAGGTTTCATCTCCTTCCCTCTTTCCTCTGTCAATTCTCTAGCCACCTGCTGGGACCAAGTGGCAGGTTTCTTCTGCTGTGTTCATTGCCAGGACCAGTTTTATGCATAGATGAAACTGAGAGCTACTCATGAAGCCTGATTTCAAGGATGCATGAACATTTGCAGGGACCCAATACACTGTCATTCCCGCTCAACCATGTCTGACATTGTTGCAACCCTATATAGATAAAAGGCTAATATGCTAAGTGGCCCTCCTACCATCCGACTGGCTGCTATGATGCACACTGACCACCTGGGGGCAGGCGCTCAATGCAGGAGCTGCCAAGCTGCAGTGACTTGGCAGCAGAGGTTCTTGGGTGATGCACCCCGAAACCAGAGAGGAGGGAGCCTGATTCCTTGCTGGGCTGTGCAATTCCACCTTAGGCTGTGGGTTATGTTGTTGCTGGGGCACTGTCGGCCCCAAATCTGGTTTACTGCACACTTGCATTTGTGTTCCACATCCTGTATGACAGTAACTTTGCAGAGTGCCCTCTCACACTCCGGGACCCCTTGTGGGATGTCAGAGAGCCGGTTTCAGCCCACTCCCCGCAGGCCAGCCCCACCTGCTGGAGGGACCCCGCTCACTCCACAGACACCAGGGAGGGACCGCAGTGGGGGGCGGGGTGGGGGGGTGGCGCCAGGGTGTGTCTGGCCCGTCTAACCCAGTCCCGCTCCACCAGTCACCTTCTAATTAATTTCCTTTCAATGTGCACGAATCCACACACTGGGTCACTAGTAATAATAATAATGTCTTGCATAACCATTAGCTAAGTGCTTGGTGCTATGCTAAGAGCTTGTATGCATATTAATGAGATGAGGTTTAAAGTGTTGAAATGTTTGGCAGAGGTTATCCTATCTTAAGTTTATACTAAGGTGTCAATGGCTGACTGCAGAATAATTCCTGTTAAAATCTTCCCTACACGTGCAGAAGATATGAGTTGAGAAAGATGAATGCAAAAGTTTCTCAAGGAGAAGTTGTGTGGGTAAGTGGGGAGAAGAGGCTGAGAAATGGGACACAGTACAGAAACAATAATAAATTGACAGTATCACCTAATTCATTCAAACCTTTTCTCCCTCATTTACCTCCACTCATTCAAATAAGCCAGACATACTGGTTTTCAGGGTTGTTAGCATTCGCTTTCCACATCCTCTTCTCATCCTCCTAAAATGGCTCCCCCACGAACCTGAGAAATAAATTAAACCTTCACAAACTCTCAGCAGCCTCTACTGAATCCCCCTTCACTCGCCAGGACATACCTTCCTGAATATTACAGTATATGTTGTTCATCCCTCCTGCTTGTCAGACCATTCGATACAATAATCAGAACGTGGTTTTGGACAGCAAACTCCATGCCTGATATAGAGTTCACAGTGCACAATATAAATATAATATGTAAGTATAAAATGTAACCTTATATGCAAGACAGATATTAACGTAATATTATTCTGCTGTCTTCAGGATGCTTTAAAGGGATTAATTACATGATGTCTGCAAAGCAGTTTGAGAACCTCCAGAAAAGGTGCTATATAAATACAAGGTATGATTATTTTTAGGAGCTTCTACTGCTGACATTCAGCATAGCATGAAAGAATGAAAAATTATCTCCATGTTCCCCGTCGAGGTAACAACTTCAGCTTAGGGTTTAGAAAAACCCATTTATAGAAAGTGCTAAAATTAAAAAATGCACTCCTTACATGAGCTCATCTATGTAGCTTGATCTATGCAAGAAGAGATCTTTCTAAACAGAAATTTAAACTTTTTTTTAAACATGAGACTCTCTCTAGGCCAAAGGAAGAACTTTAGAAATTAAAAATCTTTTCATTGAGCTACTCAGGCCCATGGCTGCAGTCCAACGCCCTGTCTCCAAGAGAGACTATATGTTTGGATGAGTGTTGACCACCCCATTCCTGGAGTTCCCCAGCGGGGAGAGAGTCCTCAATCAACTTCAGCCACCTGTTTCTGCTTAACAACCATGCTACTGGGAAGTTCTTCCTGGTACCGCACTTAAATCGCTATCCTGGAAATGTACCGCTTTCCTCCTATTTATCTTCAGTGAGTGACTCAGCACAGGCAGCGAGTGGCTTTTCTACGTAGTTCATATTTAGTTTTCCTGTTATAATCCTTCATGTTTGTTGAAAATGGCCACCTATTTCAACTTTGGACATAAATCGTTCTGCCCCTGGAATCATTTTCTTTAGTTCTATTTCCTCCACATGTATCACTGAGACCTATTGATCTCATAGAATAAAAACTTCATGAGGATAATTTTTTCTGTCTTGTTTACTGCTAGATGCCCTGTATATAGAACAGAGTGCATGCTCATCTATACTAATAAAAGGGTAATATGCTAATTAGGCCGGATAGACCAGACGTCCTTCTGGACAAAGCCATGGTGGCAGGGGCCGAGGCGGCAGTTAGGAGACGTCCTTCTGGACAAAGCCATGGTGGCAGGGGCCGAGGCAGAGGCAGTTAGGGGTGATCAGGCAGGCAGGCAGAGTGATTAGGGGCAGTAGGCAGGCAGGCAGAGGGGTTGGGGTGATCAGGCAGGCAGAGGCAGTTAGGGATGATCAGGCAGGCAGGCAGAGTGGTCGGACATCCCCCAAGGGGTCCCAGATTGGAGAGGGTGCAGGCCAGGCTGAGGAACCCACCCACCCCCATGCATGAATTTTGTGCACCAGGCCTCTAGTTAGTATATATTAACCAAGTGAATTGAGTTGTTATCATGATTAAATGAAGTATTAGAGTGCTTAGCACATTGGCATGGAATAAAAGAAACCTGATGTTAGCCATTTCCATGTCCTTGAACTGTACCACTTATTTCTTGCTATCTGGACTTGGGGATAGTGTAGCAATGATCACACAATGGTGTCTCTTGATCTGGTCCATATACTTGGGCTGCTTTCAGCTCTCACAATTTAAAAATTTTTTAAATAGCTTGTAAAAATTTAAACACTGGAAAATATATCATTTTTTTATATATTGTATTGATTCTTTTACAGAGAGGAAGGGAGAGGAATAGAGAGTTAGAAACATTGATGAGATAGAAACATCAATGAGAGAGAAACATCGATCAACTGCCTCCTGCACACTGCCTACTGGGGATGTGCCCACAACCAAGGTACATGCCCTTAACCAGAATCAAACCTGGGACCCTTCAGTCCACAGGCCGATGCTCTATCCACCAAGCCAAATGGGTTAGAGCGGAAAATATATCTTAAAATGTGCATTTCTATCTTCTCCTGAAAACTCAAAAGACCTGGCAATAAGATGACCAACCCCATTCCCACATAACAGAGGCCGGCGTGAGTAGCAGCTACTCCTTAAACAGGACGTTTTCTGTCTGGTAGCTCCCATCTCCACCAGGTCTGCTGCCACAGAGGCTCCATCCACCTGCCCTTGTGGGTGGATCAGGTGAGAGCACAGCTGAAGATAAAACATTCAAGTGATCAACTGGGGTGTCTGTCCACTTCTCAGTCAGATATGGTACCATTCAGATGCACCCATAATCAGGTCATCTAATCCTCATAACGCCCCAGTAAGATAGGCATCATCATCATCAACAACAACTACAACATGTGACAGACAATTACCTGCCATGCAGAGGTAAACTGAAGTTCACACAAGCCCAGCAGGGCATCATCCGGTCTTCTAGTTCCCTCTTCAGTGAACAGTTTCCTAGTTCAGGAGTCAGCAAACTAGACTTACCTATTGCCTAAGGTTGCTGCCACAGCTTTGGAACTACAATTATAGAGTTGAGCAGTTGTGCTATAAACCATGTGACCTGCAAAGTCTAAAATATTTACTATCTGGGTCCTTACAGAAACAGTTTGCTGATCCCTGGCTTCTGCCTTTGTGTAACTTGAATACTTGAAAGGGGCCTTAAGAAGCCATTTAGCATCTATCTCCTCCATCCTAGGCAGGATAAAATATAAAATACTCATCATTACCCAACTAATTCAGAAGCATACTGTCATCAGAAACTTTACCTTGGTGTCAGTGTGACCATGTTGTAATTCTAGTAATTGATTAAAAAAAATACTTAGAATAATTTCATGAACTTCATCTAAATTGGGATACAGAAAAATAGACAGTGACATAAACATAAATATATATACATAAATATAGTTTTTTTTTTCAAAGGCTGTTAAATCGCATTGTTTACCCATATCTTCAGAAAAAAATCACTTCTACTGTCGTGGTAAACAACCTGCTTCCCTGTTTATAATGGTCTGGCCCTTTAGCAACTTCAGCGCGAAATTATAGCTAATTTGCCTACAAACATCAGGTGGTCATAATAATCTGGCCACTCAGTTTATACACACATAGATAGCATGTATGTGTACATTATATGAATACGTAAATTAAACTGAATAAATCTAAATGAGCAGAAAATGATTGGCAGAGAAATACTAGAATTGAGCAAATCCTGCTAAAGGATGGGATGTCTTTTGGCTGTGAGTGAGTGAGTGAGTGTGTGTGTGTGTGTGTGTGTGTGTGTGTGTGTGTGTAAATAAGTCTATCTTGGAATAGATGTGGGACAGCAAATACATGGTAGATGGGTTGCCACAGACAACTTCCTGTTCACTCCTCATGACAATAACAGGCATTGCGAAACCAATTACTGCCCTTTTACCTGCTGAGCCTTAACATGACTTCAGAATCCTACTTAACACAGTGCTCCAGAGAGCTAAGTTGTATCAACTGAGCAGAGCTGACACACCAGAGACAAACTTCGACATCTCTTGAGAAAAGAAACTAGTTAACAATGGAAGGCAAGAGAGTCTGTTCTTATCTCAATCTTATTTTTAGAACTAAGTCATTTACACTATTTTTATCCCTTGACAAGGTGTGGGTAAAATGAGAACAAAGGAGTTAATGAGCTCCTGCTAAGTTACACATGCTGAACAATTGTAAAGTATTATTTTTATGGTGTAGGCACTTAATGAACATAAAAATATGAGAAATAAAATAGCAGGAGCTACAAAAGGAAGGCTATTCTGAAATAAATAAAGAGTTTAGCAAGACATTTCCCAGAGTGAATGCCTTTTATGGATTTGAACCATTAACATTTTAACATTAACATTTTCTACTTGAAAAAAATAAAAGTGACCACTTGGGTTCAATAAAACGAGATATGTAAGGCACTGAAGGAAGACAATGTTACTGATGTCAAATTTAACTTCTTTAGAGTTCATTTAACAGACATTTATAGAATATCTACCACCAGAGAAGACACAGTGCTTGAGGCTTTTGTAAATACAATGATGTATAAAGAGAAATTAGCAGTTCCCTCAAATCCTTTTTTGTGAGTTTGGAATTGAGGTCAGGTGCTAGTACAGATTACAATACAGTGGATTAAACACACAAAAGTATATTTCTGTCATGTAACTTAAAGTCTGAGTCAACAATTTTGATGTTGGTTCCACAAATGATTCAGAATGACAGGGCCAAAGACCCTCCGATTTTCTTGGCCTTTCTGTTATGGTCCCAAAACAGCTGCTGAAGCTCCAGCCAATACATTCATATCTTAAGCAAGAGCGGGTGGGAGGGGGGGAGAAAAGTGGGAATAAAAAAATAGATGCCTGCCACCTGAGTTAGGCCTTTTTAAGGAAGTTTCCCAGAAGCTCTACCCAATGATTTCTACTTTCTATTTAATGACCTCGCCATCTGCAAGGCATGCTGGGAAATATGGCGTGTGTTTTTTGCTTTTTTTTAAAAAAAACAAACAAAACTGGGCTCATTGTCCCAACAGTTTTCTTTATTGAGGAGGAAGAAAAGAATGGATATTCAGCAATAATTAGCAATCTCAACCACTTGTATAAATTAACTTAAATAACATACATTGTTAATTGTTGTAGGAGATTAACTTTTCTTTCAAAGAGCTTCATTCTAGTTGGGAAAATAAGATACGCTCACAAAACAAAATAAATCAAATAGAAAGCAATTTATCATTTAGATAAACTACAAAGTCTCCAAAGGATACAAAACTGTATGATATAGACAACAAAATGTCACCAAAGCTTTTAATTAGGTAAAGGGACAGTGGTCAATTTTTATTTCCAAATGTCCCACAATGAATATTTACAGAGGTAGAGAGAGAAGGCATCATAAAGGAGGGATGGCATGATTTTGTTTCCACAGCTATTATTTCATTTTATCGTTATAACTGCAGCACTTAGAAGAATAAGAGGGCATAATTAGGCATAATGAACGTTTAAATAATGAATCCATAGGAACTCAGGTTTTTGGAAAAAAGGTGAAAGAACTGAATGCCGAAACTGGGTGCGGGACTCAACCATAATGATAATTCTCTGCACTCAAAATATATAGAATCATAGAATGTTATGTGAGCTGTGAAAGTAATGACAATCTGGACTGTCATTTATGCCTGTGAGTGCAATTCATTTCCCATTTTCTAAAGAAAGTCATTAGTGGAAGGATGCCAGAAAATGATTATCAGCAAAATAAGGTGGTGCTCTGGCACAGTGTGCCACCTGAGCTTTGTGGTTCCAAGGATCTGGGCACCGGCACTTTCCCAACACCCCTGGACATGCGTACGAAATAGTCCTTTTTGTGTAACTTTTAATACCATAGTCTACCCTGTCCAAATTGCTAATTTGCACTAACTCACACACTAGTCAATTAAGTTTCTCCTGGGCCTACTGGCACTTTAAAAATACATGAGGAGCCGTAAGAGCAGAGTGGGGGACAAAAGGAGGCTGGGAACCGTGTCCTAAAGCGCCCTAGCTTCCTCCAATTCTTTGGTTATGGCACCAAGTAGCCAAGAAGGATTACTTTTGTGTGGAGATGTAACCCAAAAAGCCATGTTCTAAGGAAATGTTCAAGCATGAGCCATTTCTGTTTCTTTTCACGGTGAGGTCATCTTTCTCTGTTGGCATAATAGCTTTGTCCTATCCAGCTAGCAAATCATGACCAGTGATCTTACAAGAAGAGGGAATTTGAACACAGACATACACGGAGGGAAGACCATGTGAAGATACGGCAAGAAGGCAGCCATCTGCAAGCCAAAGAGAAAGGGCTCAGAATAAACCAACCCTGACAACACACTGGTCTCATATTTCTAACCTCCAGAATTGTAAGAAGGTAAATTTCCGTTGGTTAAGCCACCCCATCTATAGTACTTTGTTATGGCAGTCTCCACAAAGTAATACATACAGTATATGGTTTTTTTGGTCTAGTTTCTTTCACTCAGTATGTGTTGTGGTATGTGTCCGTAGTTTAATCTTTTCTATTGCTGTATTCCACCATATGAATATACAGTTTCTTTGCCCATTCACTACTGATGAATATTTGGATTATAATATATATGCTTTCATTTATTTTTAGCTACTACATAGGAATGGAATAGCTGGATCATATGGTAAATGTATGTTTAACATTATAAGAAGCTACCAAACACTTTTCCAAGGTGGTTGCGCCATTTTACCTTCTTATTAGCAGGGTATAAGAGCTTCATTTCCTCCACATCCTTGCCAGCACTTGATAAAGTGAATCTTTTTAATTTTACATTCTGATGGTTGTGGTTTTAATTTGAATTTCACAATGACTAATAACATTGAGCAGCTTTTCATGTGCTTATTTGCCATCTTCTCCAATGGTGCATGTTCAAATACATTATAACGGACTTTTTAGATCATGCTAAAGAGTTGGGGTTTTATTCTATTTGTAGCAGGAAACCATGGATAGATCTGGAGCCATGGAGTAACATGGTCTCTGATCTAGAAAGATCACCTTCATGGCTGAGGATAGCAGAGTGAGAATGGAGCACAATTTCAGATAGGAGGCTGGGACAAAAGGGTAAGTAGGGAAGATGAGAACTAAGAAAAGTGGAGATAACAGAGCCTGGGCAGCAGGAGGGGCCAATTCCAAAGATGTTTGCAGGCAGAGTCAGGACTTGGCGAAGAATTGACTCGCCAGTTGCTGTGGAGTGAAGGAAAGGAGGGTTCATATGTCTCTGCGGTTGCTGGCTTGGGTAGTCTTATGGGAGTGGGTCATGTCTAGTGAATTTGAAACAGGGATCAATCACATAGTCAGTGCCAACTCCAAGATTCTGACTGAGTCAAAACAGAGGCATGAGAAGGAGACTAAAACGTTGGCATTGGTGGAATGAAGAGTTAAGTCACCTCTTTTTAGCAACAGCTGAACCTACCATCCTCTTCTCATCACTTGCCAATTTCATGAGTCACTGCCTCCCCACTGGCCTGGCTGGGTGGGCTAAAGGCCCCTCCTTTGAGTTGAGGGCTCCCCTGGCAGGCCTCTATCCTTGTGGTTAATACTTTATATCAAAATTATTTATTTCTCACACTAAGCAGTAACCTTCTCAAGGTCAAGAATCAAGTGCTATTTGTGTAATATCAGTGTCTGGCAGGGTCCCCAACAATGGGCAGGCACTCAATAGCGTATATCCATGTAAGCTTATAGAAGGGAAGTGTGGTAAGAGAGCCATGGGACTGCAACAAACCTTCTGTTATAACTCATGCTGTGTGGTCAGTGGAGGGCAAAGTGCCTTCTCCTTTGCCCATGGTAGGGGGACAGCTTTGAGGAAATGGGGAAAAGTTGAGAAGATAATGAACTGCTTTAGCTTCCCTCCAGGCAGCCCTCTGTGTTTCCTCCACCGCCAGGAGAAACCAGAGACCCACCATCACCTCTAGATCTGAGTCACAACCCTGCTCTCCGAGGTCTGGTGTTCCCACAGCCTGCACCCAGCCCTAGGTGGCAGGAGAGGTGTCCTGTGCTTCCCAACACCAACTGCAACATAGTTCTGGGCTCTTCTTATCTCTCAGCAGAGTTCTTGGTCTTTTAGCTGTTCATTGAGAGGCAAAGAGGAGATACTGTGGGCCCTTGTATTCCTCCGTAACACGTCTGCTTCCTGGGCTGGCATCCTGTTCTTCGGGAGGTGATCTTTTGTTGGAGAGCTCCCCAGTGTCTGTTGTTATGTTTGAGACTGATTTTTGTTCCAGACTAGTGGGCTGGGGAGACAAGACTGCACTAAGTGACACAACATGAACAGAATGCTTGGAACATTTTCCAAGCTTCCTCCCGCCCGCCCCCCTCTTCTTCACAGAGCTTCCAGAAAACCCCCTCCTTGGTGTCTTTCCCCTGTCTTCTCATCCATCTATGTAATCTCAGATTCTGCCTTGCTTTTGGAATTGTGTTGTGTAGGGAAGTGTCAACAAAGTGACCACAATCTCCTAAGTTCTCAGCCTTCTTCATCTACCTCCCCCACCTTCCATAGACTCTCCATTTCCTTCCAACCTTTCCTTCTGGACATGACTTAAAAATCATCTCATGTTTTAAAACACAGATTCTATTGTACTCACCCATGTCAGTTTCCTCCCATAGATGTATGGCAGGATTTTTTCAGTTCAGAACACAGGTCTGTTTTTCTCGGAAGAGAAAGTAAAAAACTTACCAGCTTAAACAACATGGATGTTGTTGGTGCATGATTTTCAGTAACTATGGCACCACAGTTCCTAATCCCTAATAAGACCAACAACTAGTACTCTATTTGGGGCCCTAATTTCTTTCCTTTCTCATGTTGTAAAAAAAAAAAAGTCCAACAACAGCTCCTTTTGAACCGAAAATTATTGTGCTTTAGTCTCAAGCCAATGAAAATTTTATTTTGGAAAGTTTGAATCAAATTTTCTGAGTTACTCATGAAGGAAAGGTCATGAAAATGCAATATTTTTGACTTAGGTTTTAAAAAAATTCAACCTTTGGAATTCCCTTCATTCAAAAATCACTTTAAAAAGAACAACCCAAACTTTTTATGCCCTTGGATTCCCATAACAAACTAGTCATAAGCTGTACTTGAAAGAATGTTAAAGTACATGAATATAAACTCGTTGGTTGAATACCGGTGAGTTCATAATACTAATTAGCCATCTCTTAGGTCTGCATATTATTAGCTAGGGATACGGATAATATAAATAGTGGGAAATTCCATAGTAATGTTTATTTACTATCTGAGTATCTTACATTCTGGAAATCTATAATTCTTCAAATAAATAACAGAGCCAATTATCAAATTGAACTCCATGATGCATTTCATCTTTTTTCAAATTTTCTGTCGAGAATAACTTAATAAATTTTATTTAAAAGTTGACTCAGTGATGTTGTTAAAGTGTCCCTTTGCTCTCCTGTTACCTTTATTAAACTATCCCATTGCATGATGGAAATAAGCAGAAGAGACAAATTCGGAACCAAACATGTGCTTTAGTAATCTAGCTACATTTGTAATTTCACATTCCCTTAGGTTACAGGAACTAATTAAGTGCTTTTGCTTAAAAGGTCACCTGAGGGCTGCATGGAGTTCAGCAGGAAATTGTGAATAGAGCCATCAAATAATATTATTGGACTGTTTAATTCTATAAAAAATAATTTAAAATATGAACCACTGCAGGTAACTCACAATTAGAAAGATCCACTTACAGAAAACCAGGATGAGGTTTACATAGCTCTGTATCTATATAAATCTCCATGTATTAGTCAGTTGAGTTTGGCTTTAAGAGCTGTCTCAGACACCAGGCATGATGTAGCCCAGGTGAAAGCCTCCAAATCAGAACTGCTCATTCCCAGATCCAACACTGCATGAGTGCAGCTCAGAGGCTGCGGAGGAGGTAGGATCTCCTTTGGGGAGATAAGTTCTCCCTCCCCTGTGCACTTCCTCTCAGGGTTTCTCAGCATAAGTGAGCTCTGTGGCTTACTTATTTTCCAGACCCAGTCCTCCAGATCAGGCCAACTAGTGGACACCAGCTAACTAGGATATTTCTAGAATTGCTGCATCTGTCCTGAAAGTCTTGGCCAATCACAGCAAACCAAAGTCAATTTGATTGATCCTGAAGTCAGAGCAGACAGCAGTCACCAAGTGCACCAAAGCACAGCAGGACATGGAGGATCACACCCCGAACCATCCCAAGCCAGTTCCAGTGCTATACTAATCTCACACTCACAGCCCTACATTTACAGGAATGCATAATCACATTATGGCAGGTGAGTGGATATACTACTCTCAGCAGAGCTGCAAGCTCAGAAGACCAATGAGGCTGGCCAAGTAACAAAAATTAGAGAAACAAGCCTGTCCTACGGCAATAGGGAGTGGTGGGGACTGGGTAAACTGTAGAACACACGCTCCATCTAAAGAAAGCAGCTGGTCTCAGTTCCTACCAGCAGATACTTTGCAGAAATACAGGCCCAATGCTGCCTGAGTCTTTTTTTCAAGAGAACTAAAAAGGCTGGGATTTTATGTGAGTGCTCCAAATTTTTAAGTGTTGGTAGGTAATAAATTTTTTTTAAATATTGGGTTAACCAAATAAAACACAACTGGGTACCAGATGTGGCTCAAGGACCAACAGATCGCAATGTCCAATTTATGTAATTCGTTGTAATTATATATAGCCTATGTTCCCAAATACATCAAATATTATTTTTAATGTGTTTTTATAAGACAGGACAATTTTTTCTGCCTCAGCTAAATGTTATTTCTGGTTTTGTTCGTGTTGCACTCTCAAGTAGAATTCAATGTCTTAATTGTGAGTTTTGATCTTCCGTTCTTGGTTACATTCTCTTAGCAGTTTGGAAGAGTGCTTCTTACTGTTTTACAACACAATCTTCCACTTTTACAACAAAAAAATATGTTTTTCTCCTTCCCTCCGACCCCCAGGATTGAAGGGGGGGGGGGATTCCTACTCATTTCCTTTCCTAACAATGATTAGCATCATCACTGATGTCAATAGAAACATGAGGGAGGAATAGGGGTTACATTAAATTTCTTTTTATGCTTAGTTTTTTCATAAAAAGAGAAGTGAATATTCTGGAAAATGGTTAAACTCATTTAAAAAAAATAAAGAAAGAATGTTGTTGTTGGTTCAACACCAGGCGTTTTGGTGAAGTGATAAGATTTTTAAAAAGCAAAGCTTTTCACCAGGTGTATGACACCATTTCACATAGCCATTTGGGTTTAAATGGAATGAAACTGGGAAAAGAATGCATTTTGCATTTGTAATTCAGTTAAATAGCTGCAACACATGAATTGGTCTGCTGGTAGTTCCCCATATGTTCCTTTAGTCATTTCAACATTTTCTGCAAAACCAGTAAAAATGATCATTTTCCTATGAGACTTAACCTCTTAACAGTTAGGCTTTTTTGTTTTTTGGATCTAACATTACTATTACTGGAGCAATTATAAACAACACTATGAAAATTATTCATCAAGTGATCATCATCAAATAATATTTATGTGCACCTGGGGATGATATATTACTTTTTTATGACAGTGCCTAAAATCTTAAATACCATGCAAATTCTCATTTAAGAAAGGGAAATACAACTTTCCCTTTCTGAGATAAACTCTGGACTCTAAAATGATAATGTAGTATCTTACTCACATCATCAAACCATGAAGGAAAAATGAGCACATATTATTCCTAGGTAAAATCACTTTTATTCTTTTTACCTCAATTACTTATGGCTTTATTTGAAAAAATTCAACTTTTGATGTTATAGATAAAATGTACAAATTGTTACTTGAATATTATATTTTCAACCCATATATATATATATATATATATAGAGAGAGAGAGAGAGAGAGAGAGAGAGAGAATCTCACAAATGTGAACATTACTTTTACACAAGATTGCCCTCGTACCTGCCTTCTCAACACCTACAAAAACAAAAAACTCCGTCAGTACATCATCAGCAAGGGTATGTTGCATAGCTAGTATGTGGGCTCCATGCTTCAGGAGCAGACCCAACTCGGAATATAGCATATAAAGTTCTTCTCGTTTTTCCAATCACCAAGTTCAACACCTTGAAGTCAGATTTGAATCTTCACTTTCCTGCTTCCCACATCTAATCAGTGGCCAAGCCTACTACCTCTACTTTCACAGTATTTGATGCATTTATCTCTTGCCCTTCTTCACTGACCTTTCCACTACACTAATATAGAATCCCAGGCGCCAATTAAGAATGGAATCCATGGGCAGAAGGTCATTTGCCATGTCTGGATAGACATCCCCAAAGCCAGGCTCCAACCTCAAGTCATGACTAAGTGATGGGTAGTAGAGTCATTTTTAAGAAATCTGATCCAAAGGCTCCTCAAGGCACTTTGGAATGGCTGTCAGTTTTAAGGAATGTCTGAATGAGAAGTCTAATTTTTTTCTAAGACCTACCCTAGATGACCTCATCCTTTAAAAGAATCCATATGGGCTGAGATTGATTGACAGGGTGGGGTGGGGATAATTTCCATCTGAAATCACTGGAGGAAGGGGATGGTACATTAGATAAATAGAAGAGAGTACCAAGGGCAGGGGTTTTTGCCCTCCTTGCTGTTTTAGGTCTACTTATAGTATAGCCACCTCAAAATCAACCTATGGATCCAGCATGAATGGAGCCCAGAAGTTCCTGAAGCCCTTCTAATGGGGGTTGAAAGCTTAGTGGAGAAGGATGGCATCTCATCTGGCATGATGAGATGGAGAGAGACCTTGCAGTGAACATTGGGAGTAACCACCCAAATGGAAGCCAAAAGGAAGGCATGGCAGTGATGCAATGGGTCTGCAGCACCAGTGAGAACCAAGGAAAGACCATGTCAACCAGTAAGGTCTGTAGATCCCTAGTCGAGCTCAGACCCACAAAGCCACAAATCAAATCAACCATTAATCCCATTCCCAGAAGCCAGCAGAGACACAAAAGGACATCACCCCAAAGACCAGAAGATCTGGAGGACACTTCTCCTCTCCAGGGGGCTGAGTGAGCCAAACCCTCCCCTCGTGGACTCCAGGGGAGTTGAGGACAGGGCAGAAACAACAATAATAATGAGAGGTAATACCTTTTGAGACCTTACAATGCCAGGTCATATTCTGAGTATTTATGTTAACTCATTTGATTCTCCCAACAACCTTTGAGGAATTTTATTATATTTTATTCTGACTTCACATATGTAGAAACTGAGACACAGAGAGAGTGAATAATTTGCCTAAGGTCACACAGCTACTAAGTGGCAGAACTGGGATTCAAAGCAGGCTGTCTGGCTCTACAGCCCTCACTCATAGCCATTCTACAATGATGTCTCTATTTAAGAAATGAAGGGGAAAAAACTCATATACACAGACAATAGCATGATGATTATCAGAGGGAAAGGGGGCATGGGGAAGTAGGAGAGGATATAGGGAGGATAAATGGTGATAGAAGGAAACTTGACTTTGGGATGGGGGGAGGGGTGAACACACAATACAATATACAGATGGTGTATTCCAGAATTGTACACCTGAAACCTATATGATTTTATTAACCAATGTCACCCCAATATAGTCAATAAAAAATAAATAAGAAGCAATCTTATCACATGGAATCTTACAAGATGGTACAGGAAATGAAGCATTTGTACAAAAGCCAGTAACCAGGAAATGAAGGAACCGTCCCCTTCCCCAGTAGATCCAGCCACCATTTTGAAGAGCACTGGAAAGGGAGAGAGGGAGAGAGATGATGATAAATATACTCTAATTTTTTTACATGCCAGGCATTGTTCTAAGCACTTTACATGCATTCACCCATTTACTCCTCAGTATAAGCCTGTGATGTAGACCAGTGCTGCCCGCAGAACCTTATGACAGACATTCTATTCAGGGCTCTCCAATGTGTAGCCACAGGCTGCACGTGACGACTGAATCCTGAAAATGTGGCTACTGCAACTGAGGCAATGAATTGTTACCCTCCTTTCACTTCAGTTACTTGACGTTTCAGTTTAAATAGGCATATGCGGGCCGTGGCTATTGAATGGGACAGCGCAGAGGTGGATTTTTCCCCCAGTTAACCTATAAGGACACTGAAGCACAGAATGGCTGGGTAATTTTGCCAGAGGGCAGAGAGCTAATCGTTGGCAAAATTGTGGTTTAAACCCAGACAGTCTCTGGAGCACACACTTTTCACGAAAATGTTCTTTCTTCCCTTAGTAGTCGGGGCCAGATCAGTAACTAACAGAATAAATACATTAATTTTCCCGCTAGAGCAGCGGTTCTCAACCTGTGGGTCACGACCCCTACGGGGGTCGAACAACCCTTTCACAGGGGTTGCCTAGGACCATCGGAATACACATATATAATTACATATTGTTTTTGTGATTAATCACTATGCTTTAATTATGTTCAATTTGTAACAATGAAAATACATCCTGCATATCAGATATTTACATGATGATTCATAACAGTAGCAAAATTACAGTTATGAAGTAGCAACGAAAATAATTTTATGGTTGGGGGTCACCACAACATGAGGAACTGTATTAAAGTGTCACGGCATTAGGAAGGTTGAGAACCACTGCTTTAGAGTGTCTCACCTGCAATGTCCACTCTCCATTAAATGTGATGTGTTTTTAACACGGTGGGTGAGGCTGCCCTGTTTGGCCTGGCTACTCTTGCATGCCGTGAATGTAGGGGGATGGCCAGTTACTGTTACCCCGAAAGGTCTAAACGGAGAAGCGTACAGCTAGTTTATGGAGCAGTGGAGCCTGTCCATTCAAGGATGCCAGGATGAGCTCATAGCTCACAGGGGCGAGCACGCTGCGGTTAAGCTGAAGGAATGAGGTGGGGGGAGGTCACTATCAGAAATAATGTCTCAGAAAGTAGAGTGCCCCGAAACTACAAAGCACAGCTCAAAGCCCAGAGAAAGATACAAATGGGGGAGTCAAATTGGAAACATTTTCTTAAACCAGAGGCAAAGCCTGAAATTGGCAGAACGCTCAGAACAGATACACAGACCACAAAATTAAAGGCTGCCTGGCTCCCACCGACAGCTTGGATGACTAAGCAAAAGCTTACCTCTCCACGGTTTAATGTCACCTGTGACCCAGTGACAATAAATATCTGGCCCCTCGGTTTTAAAAGTTAAAGTCTTGTTTGTAACCTGCTCTTAGCTAACCATGAAGGAAAAGAACCAAAATATTCCAAGAAGTGTTTTACTGGGATTAAATATTCTTGTTATAGTTTCTGTGATTCTATTTCATGCATGAAACAGAATTTAATTATGCCCAGTTTTTCTCTGATGTCAATTCCCTGTGTCTCACTCTGGGTTCTGGACAGTGAAGCTGAGAGGTCAGTTTCTATGGATCCCATCTTGAAAAATAGTTTTCCCTGAAAATTAAATCAGGGCTTTTTTTTTTAAATTTGGATTGAAATAAAGCTGCTTTCTTTTTGGAATAAAAGATCGTATTACATTTTTGAGAAAGGGAATCCAATAAGAACACCCTGGAAAATAAGGACTTTTTAAGTGCAAGTTTTATCAAAGCAAAAGCAAGTCAGCCCACTACTAACGTGCTCCTGCAGGAATAAATAAAGATGGTTAAAGATTTATAATGAGGAACAAAAACCTGGGGAAAACTGTGTGCCAAGGGGGAGAAATTTGTGATTTAAAATGTGTGTGTGTGCGGGTGTGTGTGACATTTGTGAAATTTCAAAAAATGTTTCCGTTTTGCCAGGCAGCGCTCACAAAGCCAAACCTTGGAGCTCTGCACAGCACCTAGGCCAAAAGCAATCAACAGCCCGAGCCCACACAACAGCACATTAGCAAATATGCCAGCTTCCCTCACATCACGCAGTCAAAGAAATGAAAATTATAATGCTGAATTGCACAACTCCCAGAACACAGGA
Organism: Myotis brandtii; assembly: GCF_000412655.1. Taxonomy (NCBI): domain Eukaryota; kingdom Metazoa; phylum Chordata; class Mammalia; order Chiroptera; family Vespertilionidae; genus Myotis; species Myotis brandtii. Next base: position 932,090 of record NW_005365989.1, on the reverse strand, counting down.
AAGAAACAAAAATGAAAGAAAAAAATAATTTAAAGGGCAAGTTATTCTTAACAGTTGTGCATGATTGAGAGATAAGCTTCAATTTCTTTCAATATAAAATATAAGTGAACTGAGTTTCCAAATTTATATCAATATAGTCACCAGCTACCCTAAGGAAGTCAATATTTGTTCTTGTTACCTTCCTTTGCCTGTAGAATCACCGACGTGAGTCCTGGTCTTCAATACTGATGAATGTCGTAGAGTAGCAGTCAACAAACATTTTCTGTAAAGAGCCAGATAATAAATATTTTAGACTGTGTGAGCCATGGAGTCTCTGTTGTAACTACTCAACTCGCTGCTTGTAGCATGAAAGAAGCCATAGACAACCTGTAAATGAATGAGCAGAGCTGTTCCAATAAAACTTTATTTACAAAAACAGATGGCAGACTTTAGTCCTAGTAAATCTGATAAGGGAAAGAGTACATATTTTAGATACTAGAGCAAAAATAAGATTGATTTATATTTGGGGGAAGATATATTTATTCCTAAATCTATGCACTGCTAATCTACTCTTGATTTCTCCGATCTAATTGTATCTAACATCTATAATAATAAAAGCATAATATGCTAATTAGACCAGACAGCTGAACATCCTTCTGGTCGTCCTTCCGAACAACCTTCCGGACGAAGCCGGGGCTGCAAGGGCTGAGCTGCTTGCACAGATTTTGTGCATCGGGCATCTAGTTTTAATATAAGAACTAGAATATGGTGTAGATAAAATTGTAAAATCTCTAGCAAATTTCAGCTTTCGTTTCACTATCCAGTTTAAATGTTTCCTCTTCAAAGGAGACTACCCTAAGCAAATTCCTCTTCCTGACACAAACATTAATTTGTAGATCAGTTACCTTTTCTGAATTCCTATAGCATAATATTGTGCCTAAAATATAAGCAGACAACTAAATAAGTGACTGCACTGTCTTTCACTTGAAAAATAATCAAAATTAGAATCCTAAAATATAGTGGAGAAATACTATCAAAGTTTAGAAGGAAAAAGATTTGGGATCTCAATTCCTAGGCCCAATTGCTCAATAAAGCAAATTACAGATATTCAGGGACTCAGAAAATATACTGCCTTTAAAAAAAACATATCCAAACGTTTGTACCAGAAAATTTAAAAATATATCCAACAAGGAGAAAGACATGAGCTTCAAGAAATAATAAGGATAGCACAAAACTTATGATCAGATCTAAATAATGACAGTGCTTTTAAACTTAATCCAATTATTGAGCAATAATTCTTTATAATATAGGGACAAAACAAAGTAAATCAAACACAAGGTTGAAATGAAATTTCTATCAACACAGAGGAGGAAGTAGAGTGCAAAGTGGGGAGAGGCGGCCTTTCACTGTCTTGTCTTCTTTGAGGAGGTGAGAGACACTATGTTAGAAATTGATAAATGGGAACATATTCAACTATGCTATTAAAAAATGAGCCCTAGATGAATAGTAAAAGTGTGTATAACCTTCAAACAAGTAGACAAAATAAATAACAGTAAAGAAAACTCAATCACTCCAGGAAAGGGTAAAAACTAATTTACATAAAAATAGGAAACCAACCAGGATGTCAGAGTGAGACCAAATGTTTCCATTTTCCTAGGAAATGGCAACAGATAAATTTCCCAATTCAAAGACTGAGAATTTCAGATTAGGTTTTTTTGTTAAGCCAAATCTAGGTATATCTGTTTCCAAGAGATACGCCTAGAACAACATGTTTCAGAAAGATCAAATATAAAGAGATGGACAAAGATATAGTAGGCAAATGCTATACCATAAAGCAGAGTGGCAATATTACAGTTAGTCAGGGCAGGAAGCAATAAATAAGACAAAGACAGTATCATCCATAAAGAAGATATAAACTCAGTATATCTAACACTCAACTATCAAACTACATTTTTTTTTAAATTCTTGAAATCCAAAAGCAACTGACAAATTTAATATCATAATGGGAAATGTTAATACTTTTCTCTCAGAAATTGATAGAAGAAGCACATCAAAAAAAAATAGAAGATTTGAATAGCACAATTAACATGCTTGATTTAATAAAATATGGAGAACTTTTTAACAAAAGAATAAACATCCTTTTTAAATACCCATGGAACATTTATAACACTAATGATATAGTAGGCCACAAAAAGTATTCTCAAAAAATTTTTAATAGTGGGAATCTGCAAACCATACTCTACAACTAGAATGTACTAAAATAAACATTAACCAAAACATGGTCAAATTAAAATCTATCCACTAGAGAGTTAAAAACATTTTGTAATTAGTCCTAGATTAAAAAGAAATACATAATTTATATTACAGACTACTTAAAAAGTAGTAATGCTGAGAGCACTATGCATCAGAATTCAGGGGCACTTTAAATTTCATGGAAAGCAGGAAAGATTGAAAATAAGTGAACTGAGCCCACATTCTAAAAGTCTGATAACAAACTAGTGTGTCTTCCCACACACCCCCCAAAAAAAGATGAATAAAAGCCAGATGCGGGTATATAGAGATAAAGATACAGAAGAGAAAAGAAAATAGTTTACCTGGTCAGTAAATGCTACAGATTGTTACTTGAAGAGCAGTACAGCAAATAAGATCAGAAAAAAAAAAATGAAAACAACTTTGGAAATGAAAAGAGGGGCTTAGCTATATGTGTAATAAATTTTAAAACCTTAAGAGAAAACTATGTAAGGTTTATATAAATATACTTGAAAATGTGGATGAAATGAATAATATTCCATGACCATGCAAACACCTTGAGCTTGCATGAGTAAAGAAAGGTTAAAAAAAGGTACACACACACACACACACACACACACACACACACACACAAACTGACCAAATAACTGTAAGAGAAATTAAAAATTCAGTCAAAGATTAATTCCCTTCCTGTTGTGTTTTATTGATCCTTAGTAATTTATATTATTTAACATGTTTCACAGCAAAAATAAATGAAAGTATTAAAACATATTATAAGGTTAGCAAAACACCAATATCAACATCAGAGTATAGGGGAAAAAAACTATGTGTCAGTCTAACTCATGCTTTTTGATGCAAAAAGTCCTAAATTGTATATTATTAAGCTAAATCTACTCAGATATTAAAATACAAAACAGAAGGTTTATACCAAAATCATGAGATTTGTACCAGAATTACAAGAATGATTCAAAATGAAGACAGTAAGAATGCAATTTAGCATCTTAATAAAGAAAAATAGCAATGATTATCTTAATCTATGCTGATACATTATATGATGTTTTGTTGAAAAAAAATCTTCCTTAACTTGATAAAGACTATCAGTTAGCAATCTATAAGTTACCATTAAACTTGAAGGTGAACATTAGATACACTCCCACTCAGGAATAAGACAAGGATGCCTGCCATGACTTACTATCATGGAATGCTTTGTTGGCAAAAAACTCACCTGAAAGACCAACAGAGCTGGGCTATTCACTGGAGCTGTGCCCCTAAGCCTCCCACTGTGTAAGACTCTACCATGGTGCCTCGAAGGGGAAGCTCTCTCTTGCCTGATGATGGGCCAGCAGCTGGCATTTGAAGATGGTGATCTTCAAGCTGATCTCTTGGGCCCTCTTTAACACTTGGTCCTCAACCCTATGTTCACTTCATTGTCACTTTTCCCCCCATAACTTCTCAACCTCAGCACTACAGCAGTCCCACCTTATCCATGGGGGATAAATTCCAAGATCCCCAGTGGATGCCTGAAACCTCAGATAGTACTGAACCCTATGCATACTATGTTTTTCCTACCCATACATACCTGTGATAAAGTTTAATTTATAAATTAAGCACAGTAATAGATTAGCAATAACTAATAATAAAATCGAACAAATATAATAATATACTGTGATAAAAGTTGTGTGACTGTGTTCTCTCTCAAAATATATTATTGTACTGTATTCACCTTTTCACTTGAAGGAAGCACTTTACTGGTTCTCTGTGGCATATCTGAATAGGCAGCATCACTACTCGACACTTTGGAGCCACTGTGAAGTAAAATAAGGCTAACTTGAACACAGCATTATGATGCTGAAACAGTCAATGTGATAACCAAGGTGGCTACTAAGAAGGGGGGAGGGGAGACAGCGGACAAAGGGATGAGCCATGTCCCTGAGCCCTTGAGATTTCGCCATGCTAATCAGAACAGCAAGCAAATTAAAATTTAATCTGGAATTTTCCATTTAATATTTTCAGTCCACAGTTGACCTCAGGTAACTGAAACAGTGGAAAGAGAAACTACTAACACAGGAGGACTACTGCTCTGACATTTTAATGAGATAATTCTCTGTTGCGAAGAGCTACCCTATGCATTGCAGGATAATTTGCAACCTCCTTTGCCTCTACCCACTAGATGCCGGTAGCACCCTCTTCCCAAGTTTTAACAACCAAACCATAGTGCCAAGTGTCCCCTAGGGGGCAAAACTGCCCCAGGTGAGAACCATTGGGCCCAATCACTAGGACCAGAGACCTTGACCAGGTACACTAGAGCTCTGAGTAAATGAGCTTTTACTCAACTACTCAATCTGGCATCTATTGAGTCATAACATACAAAAGTGCTCTAGATTATTTTTGTTCCATCATTTCACATATTTTTTAAAATATATTTTTATTGATTTCAGAGAAGAGGGGAGAGGGAGACAGAAATAGAAACATCAATGATGAGAGAGAATCATCGATTGGCTGCCTCCTGCATGCCCCCCACTGGGGATCAAGCCCTCAACCCAAGCATGTGCCCTGACTGGTTCATAGGTTGACACTCAACCACTGAGCCACACCAGCAGGGCCACATCTTATCTTTAGAAATAAAATCTTTTGAAAAGAGGCATATCACATTCTTTGTATTATAAGTGAGAATAGAACCCCCTTGTCTCTTGCATGCTATCAATCAGCTCCCAGAACACAAGAGCCTGCTGAAAGGAAAACCTTTCTCAGCCTTTGAATCTATTGGAGTTGAAGAAGTAAAATCCTGTGTAGCTAAGAAGAAAATATATACAAACTAGAGGTCCAATGCATGAAATTCATGCAAGGGGCTTGGCCCCCACAACCACAGCGGCCACCTCTGCCTCGGCCCTTGCAGCCCCGGCTTCATCCAGAAGGTCATCCAGAAGGACATCTGGTCTAATTAGCATATTATGCTTTTATTATTATAGACGATGCAAAACCCAAACCTGGTATTTGTTACGTGCACAGGTTTTATAGATTGCTTCCTTGCCCGAGGACTAACCTTCAGGAATCACAGAAAAATTTAGAAGATGAAGTCTAGCTATTGTGGCCTGCAACATACACAAACAACATAGAAAAGAGAAACAGTCACACACATTTTTAAAAGACCCTGAGACCAGAGTTTCAAAAAGTTTTGTTTTCTTAATCACAAAGCAGAAGGTGGTTTTACCACGACAGTGGCACATGCTCCAGCTTCAGCTCCACCTCCCAGCATCTAGGACAAATGGTTTATTTAGTTCTTAAAGCCATCACCATGTATTTGTGAAAAACAGAGTCAAGGGCTATGAACTTTACAGGGTTACAGACCAAAGGTGAGGGTGGGAGGAGGGGTAACATTTTAAAATGGAGAATGGTGATAAGGTTGCTCAGACTTACGGGAAGTCACAAGTTGTTTTTAAGCCCCAAATGGCAGCTGTTTTGGTTTTAAAGGTTTATTGAAAGTGGACATTATTTACACCATGTTCATACAAAAATACAAGCAGTGTTTCCCCAGCACCTGTGGCAGATGTTTAAGGGGGAAAAACTGAGCTCACAGAGTCTCAAGAATCATAAACACGCCAACCTCTCCCAAAATAAGACCTCCCTTTATGGCAAGTCCAACCTCTCGTTTCATGCCGGATCTCTTATCATGATTTGAACTTCGATGAACTGCCTCCTAACCCACCTTTGGCTATGAAACTGTCAGGTTTTAAAAGCTAAATAGGTTCCACCCTGGTCAATGCCCGAATGGACAAGCTCCAAGGAAAATCCGAGTGTTGTCTTAGAAAGCAGTGACTCAGAAAGAGGTGTGTGTGAGCCTCCGAACTGGTCCAGGACCCCAGTTCCTAGCTACTGGGGCGGGGGAAGTAAATAAACAAAAAGAAACAGATTTGCAGATGACCCTGTCTGGACAGATAACTTACCTCAATGTGAGACTGTTCTCAAAGTGTCTTCCCAAGGCTCCTGAACATTACATGTGAGCTCTTGAAATCTTAGTGTTTATAAGATGCCAGTACCTATATTTTGGCTCCTGGCCTAAAATGATTGATTTGTTACATTTTTCTTTGCTTTCTCATTTAAAACATACTTTTATTCCCACTTACTTAAATGCATTTGGTCTTGGTCTGATTGGTAGGTTTAGTTGATTTTGCTCTGGTGATTAGGAGTCCAGACTGGGAGAGGGAGTTCCATGAGTTTGTCACTTAGGGTTTGGAGGACAGAAGGGGGTGCAAGAGTGACTTGGCCAAGCGGAAGTGGTCTGCAGAACAATACATTTCTCCAGGGCAATGGAACTTGTGGTTTATGAAACCTCTAGTATTATGTAATGTGACATGACATCATATCACCATGATAATGTCATGATGCATACATTGACTTTTTACAGACCCTTTGGTAGTGCCCAGCCAGTGTATCTCAGTGGTTGAGCACTGACCTGTGAAGCAGGAGGTCATGGTCTGATTCTTGGTCAGGGCACATACCCGGGTTGGGGGCTCAATCCCCAGGGTGGTGTGTGCAGGAGGCAGCCGATCAATGATTCTCTCTCCCTTCATTGATGTTTCTACCTCTCTCTCTCTCTCTCCCTACTTCGCTTGAAGTTAATAAAAATATATTTTTTAAAAAGATCTTTAGTAGTAACTGAAATAGGGCAGGCACTGCAAGGTGCATCAAAATACTCTGAAGAGCCCCTATGTTCCCTGAAGTCATCAGTTTACCAGTGTGTCAGGTTAGCATCAAAGATGGCATATGAGTTGAATGTGGAGGATCCACAGTTAATAACTATTCCTCTTTCTAGTCTCTGTTCTTAGGTAAAATCCCTTCCCTGGACTTCCCTTCTCAGAATCCTTCCTTCCCGACAGGCTCACTTCTAGGTGAGGAGAAATTTTCCTTTGTTCACATTCAAAGAAGCTGATTTCCTTCTACTGGAAACTGGTAGTTCAGGTCTGGCCCATTTCTGATATGTCTCAGACAGCAATTCAGAAGACACTGGGCTTGAACAAGAGGAGATTAACAGGTGTACCAGTTAATAATACAGATTTTGTAATCAAAGAAAACACGATAATTTCAAGAGAAACATCAAAAGTGCTTTATTCAAAGTAATGTCCATCTCTAGCTACACATTTCCCCCATCTTTCAGGTAATTTGTGGATACCATCCCAATAGAACTTTTCTGGTTTTGAGGCAGACCATTCAGAGACCCAGTTTTCCACTTCTTCGTATGCTTTGAAGTGCTGCTCACAAAGTGTGTGTGCCATCGATCAGAACAAGTGGTAATCTGAAGGAGCAAGGTCTGGTGAGTACAATGGGTGGGTTAATACTTCCCAGGCAAGATCTCTTAAGGTGTCATTAACTGGTTTTGAAGTGTGTGATGGTGTGTCATCATGAAGCAAAATTACTTTGCCGTGTCTTCTGGCCCATTCTGATCATTTCACGATCAAAGCGTGGTTCAAATTGATTATTTGTTGTC
>NW_005365989.1:915915-923846 GCF_000412655.1 Myotis brandtii | reverse complement strand
TTTTTTTTGGCACGAAATTCAACATTTTTAAGTGTAAAAATATCTATGATGTTCACACCTTCAGCAAATTTGACATATGAAGTTTTGAAGCTTGCTGTCAATACAACAAAATAGCATACATATCAAATCGCATATATATCAACATACGTGTAACTCCACCTATTGAAAAAAATCCGCATTATTAACCAGTACACCTACTAAAGCTGGAAAGGGTTTTAGAATCACTCCTAACCAGCTTTTGCATAAGGAAACTGAAGGGGAAAGGGGCCAAGTTCACTCTCGCATTGGTGTTGGAGCCAAGACTGGAATTCACATCTCCTGGCTCCCAGAGCTTTTGATAACTGCATCTTATCTAGAGGTTGCTCATTGAGGAAACACACTTTTAAGTACCTTTCTTCACCTCAGACACATAAGGCAAACAAGGAAGGGTTTTAGTGCTCTGGGTATAGACGTCTTTCTTCAAAACTATTTCTCCTTCTCTGATTTAAGGAGATTTGTCACACAGTTGGGGCTATTTCCTTCTTACACTTAGTGAATTGGTTAACTCTAGCCAATTGTAAAATAATATTTGCTTTGCTGCATTACAAAGAAACCAATAACAAATTAAAGAAAGAAAAAAAGATCCAAGAACCTCCTTATCATTTGATAATCACTAAAAATGGAAATATGTGTTAGATCCCTAATAATAAGTAAAAGTGGGCAAGGAAATTAGCCAAGAATTGTTTGCAAAGGAAGTTGGTAGGTGAGAAAAAGGGGACTTTGGCAACTATCATGCTGTATAAAGCCCTCAATATCACTGGGGAAACATTGGATTTTCCCCACATGTTTTTCTCCATGTTTCTTTCCAAGGCCGCCCTAATATTCTTTGGAAGATGTTTTTGCTCTAACATAATTTCTAGAAGAGGGGGCACCCTAGAGATGGCCCTGAGCATTAGTTAGTAATGTACAACTAATCCTATACCATAGTATAATGGCCCAAAGTCACCATATTTTTGCCTTTTGTGTGTATGTGTGTCTTGCTTTAACTTCTCACCTAACTACATTTGGTTTGCTGGAGGGAGAAGTCAGAGGCAGAGACTTTTGCCATTGGAGAAAAGGAACCAATGGGAGCCATTTCAGTTCAGCCCTGCTACCTCTCTTCTCTTTCATTGTCTTTGTCAAAAGAGGTGGCAAGTGGCACTGGTGAAGGCCTTTGAGACCATGTAGAGAAGAAGGCACAAGATTCCTTCAGCTCTATCACATACCTTTCCTTCAGGTGAGCTTCTGAGTTAATTTTCCAGTTCATCCCAGAGTTGAATTGCAAACCATATGGAACTGTTATCTGAAGAAAAGGGCAAAACTATATGGGGAGGAAAAAGTTGGTCTGTACACCACATAGGCCAGGAAAAATATTGAGTCCAATTACACCCCGTGAATTATTTACAGTATTTCTCTTTGCTAAATCTAAGCAAACATTCCACTTGCATCAAATCCACTTCAGGAGTTTTAACTGTTTATTGTAAAATCAAGTGCACAATAGCTCTTTCATGAAACATTTAGCTATATCTTTAGCACTAACAAATCGCACATTTGTTATGAATGCTTCCTTATTATAAAGCGAAATACTAAGTGCATGAAACTTTAAGCTCTGTATTCCAAATCATTATGAACAAGATGTTTCCTCTCAGGCAATTTATTCTGGTGATGTGGAATCTTTGAATAAATAGTGACGCTAGTATTTTTAATAGCTGTTTCCCACCACATATTGCAAAGGAAACATTAACAAGGGCTGAATTCATAACTCAGCATTGTACAAGTCCCAGATTTAACAGCGTTTATGGTGAACTATAAATTATTTTACACGCAAATGTTCTGCCACTTGGGTAATTTCACTTGACTATATGTTCTCCACCTTATCGTTTTGGACAGAAAAGATATTCTGTCCCTGAAAAATCCTCTATCACCGTGAGAAATTCTAATTGAACCACGTCAGAAGGTATGATGGTGCATGTCTGTCATAATTTAAGCAAGCCTTTTTGTTTTCTTTGATAAATGTGTTTCTGAGATAACAATTAGGCACTAGTAAATACTTATTTCCCCGCCTCTCCCCCTTCCAATCCCTTTGATCTGTCTGGCTTCCAATCTAGCGACAACCCATTCTTGTTTCGTGCTTTTCTCCAAATGTTTATTAATATTATGAAGGAGTATTTGTTCTTCTGCTTAAAAGAGTAGCTATCCTCTCCCTTTTCTGATTTCAACAAAGTCCTCCAACAAGGGAGATTATTATATTTTACCATTTTCTCTAAATGATGGTAATAAATTATATTTTATAAATCTCTATGAAGTCCAGAATTGGAAACATAACTGTTTTTTTAAATTAATGCCTGTGATTCATTATTATCCTAACAAAATGTTTGTTACTTTGCTCTTTGTGAAGTATCACTTACACTCATTGCATGTCATATTAGGAAGACATGGTAGAGGCTATCAAGATGCACTGAGTCTTAGGCAGGGAAAGCTTTTCAAACACACGTTTAAGCCCCTTGTTCATGAATTCAGGCTTACTATGTTTTTCTGTATAGGATGTGTGTGTGTGGCGGGGGGGGATGGGGAAGGTTAGGAATCTATCTTTTCAGCTCCAGTAATTTTTACTTTTTAATCTAGGGCTGAAGAAGTCCTTTATCTGCAAGTCACAAAAGTAAGAAATATAAAGAAAATGTAACATTTGGCTCCACAAAAGTTAACAAACAGAAACATCACAAAGCCAAAAATGATAAACTGGGGGAAATATTTGCAAAAGGTATTTCCCATCAGAGATAAAGAGCTCTGACAAATCAATAAGAAAACAAGTTTTCACCCAAACTTATTCATAAGAGCTGTACACTGAAACAATAACATTGCCACATATCTAACTGTCAAAGATTGAAAGTTTGGTAGTTTGGATTTACCCGGTCTCCGTTGGTGAAGTGTATGTTGATGCTCCCATTTTGGAGGATAATTCCCAACATTTGTAATTGAGAGTATTTCTGTGTAAAAGGCAACCACGGATTAAAACATTTCCCTACTCATATCTATATGAGCTATAACAACTCTCAAAACTAAGTTTTAAGAAATGCATCAGCAGTGAACAGTCAGAAAGGAGTAACACCTTCATTCCACAATCTTCAAAATGTTGTCACCAATGAAATAAATAAGAGATATGGATGCCACTCTTCATCACTCATCACCATACTTTTACTGCCCAGAAATAAAACTGAGGGCAAAAATACAAAAAGACAAAATTCATAGAAATCTCATGAATATTCCCCAATTTAGAGAGCAGCATATTGAAGGGGTGGGTAAACAGCCTAGCGAAACAGTAGAAATAAAAACCCATGATACATTCACTCCCCTGCAGTAATGGAAAACGACGGGCACTATCTCTAGTAACAGAGTGAATGGGGCATTTAAATTTAATAAAAGACATTTAAAATCCCATGTGGAAAAAAACACAATGAAAAAAGAAGAGAACTTAATAATAACATGAATTAATTTCAGTAAGAGCTAGGGGTGGGGGATAATAAAGCATACAAGATAAAAGGTAAGGGAAACTTATGGAACTGAGGGAAAAGTTGAGAACCAAAAAACAGGATTACAGATTTAATAGAAATATTAGAAACAACAGGAGAAACATCCCCATGCCTGAAAATCAAATTGCTGCTAGGAAAAACTGCAGGTAAACTGCAGATGAAACAGATTGAAGCATTAGAGAGAAAAAAGTAAATATGAAGGACCAAAAAAAAAAAAAAGATTCAATTAGAACATTTCTACAAATCAAAGAGAAAAGCATTATAAAAATAAGAAAAACATCCTTTGGAATGAAGGAAGAAGTAAACATGCAGATCATAAATGTAAACTGTATTCCAAGAGAATATAATGGGAAGAAAAATTTCACTGAGACAGATTCAAATTAAATTTTTAAGTTCTAATATGAAAAAAATAAATCTTCAGGCATCTATACAGCAAAAGCAAGTCATCTTAATGGTGGGAAATGAAAAGGAATCAGAAAATTTCATTGTAACTCTCTATTCTAAAAGACAGTGATGTCTTGCCTGGCTGGCATGGCTCTGTGGTTGAGCATTAAGCTATGAACCAGGAGGTCACGGTTCGATTCCTGCAGGGCACATGCAGAGGTTGTGGTCTCATCCCCAGTGCGGGGCGTGCAGGAGGCAGCCAATCAGTGATTCTCTCTCATCACTGATGTTTCTATCTCTCTTTCTCTCTCCCTTTCTCTCAAATCAATAAAAATATAAAAAATAAAAAACAGTAATGTCTAAAATATTCTGAAGGAAAATGGGACACGGGAATATTATATTCAGCCAATGTGTTCCTCGTCTATAAAACAGCTGAATCATGTTCTCACACGTATTCAAGCACCTACAAAAATAGTAATTTGATTCCTTTTTTAAAAAATAATAATGTTAATTAAATCCAGGTAATTAAGAAATTAATCAAAATAAAAAACTCAAAAATAGAAAAGACATGGCTTTAAAAAGATATAACAAGTCTTGAAACCATTAAATATAGAAACATGACAAAAATCGAGGCAATGATTATTACAGACTAGACTGTAAAATTTATAGATGTTAACAACTTTTTTTATAATTAATAAATTCTGAAGTTGGGTGCCCCTGGAGTGGCAAAGTGGAATATTGTGTAAGAGTGGGCCTTTTCATCCTCAATATTTTTGGAATCTTCCTTTTAATTTTAGAGAGAACTTTTAGAAACTAGTAGCTCTTGTGACAATAAAAGATTTCTCTAAAATTTAGGAATTTATCCAGTTTTACCTCAGTTTCTTTTTATTCTGTTAGATCCAAATAAAAATTAATGGTAATATAGTTTTTAAACAGCATATATATAATAGTCCTTTTTAATGAAATTTTATCTATCCAGTTTTCTATTAGGTCTTTTATTCTATTCTCCTAATGTAAAAAATAGTGAGAATAGAAATGGTTGTGAGCGAGGATATTTTTGCTTTCTTTTTTTATTCTTGTTTATTCCTTGAATTTTTATAAATTTGTATATTTTTCCCCAAAGATGTTATTATGTTTTTAAAAATAAATTGTGTATTATCCTAAACTTATTTTAAAAATTAATTTGGATTAGTCATTTCTTTCTAAGAATTTATTCTACATATCTTTTTGCCTGCATATACTTGCACTATTATATATACAAGTATGTTCATTGTGACAACCTTAAATGTCCATCAATAGAAAATTGATTAAATTAATTATGGTATATTCATACAAAAATTTATGTAACTATTAAAAATAATGATCTAAACATGGAAAAATCTCCAAGATTTATGCCATTTAATAAAATTCAACTGAACAGTGAGTACAGTATATTCCCATTGGAGTTAAAAAGAAAACAAAAGTTGTATATCACACACATATACCTCCCAACTGGTTGTAGAAGCAAAGAAAATGTTTGTCAACACACACAAAATCTGTTACTAGCATTTGCATCTAAGAAGGACTAGGAGACTGGAACGAGAGAATCTTTTTTATTGAGTTCTTTTTATATCATTTATATATTTTTTTTCATTACATGCATATATCACTTTTCCCATTTTGGAGAAAAATGGTTCAAAAAAGGAAACTTCACTGGTGATTTTGTTGTTCAACCACTTTATTTTATGGAGGAGAAAACTGAGACTAGGGGCCAGTTAAGTGGCATGATCAAGTTCACATGGCTAACTGAAGATTTTAATTTATATATACTGCCTCACATTTAGAACAGCGTTGTCACTAAGATAACAACAACCATAAGTATCATCATAATATACAACTTACAGTCTCTCATTGGGATGCTTAGAGTTTTAATAATTCCAAAAGGGGCAAGTTATAACTCAATTAAACAAGACTCCTGGGGCAACCTGGGGCATGTTAGATGAGACTAAATTGCTAGGAGTGGAAATGAATGTGATCTCGTTCTCCATTATTGTCACCCAGAACCCAACACACTGGTAGGTGATATAGTAAAGGCACAGATGGTTTGTACCTAGTTTAATCTCAACAGGCTTTTAAGATCAATTCATCACTGTCTTAAAAAAGAAAGGACTTGAGAGCCCATATAGAAAGAAGCAATTCCAATGTGGTTTTGGAATGTTTCCCTTTAAAGTCTGTCCTCAAACTTCAGCAAATTCGGAGACATCACAAATTCTAGCATGGAGCATTTTCCAAAAGTGTCATATTCTGATAAGCATTTTAACACATGGACTTCACACACACATACACCACAGATGAAACAATCTTATTTTTTTAAAATTATTAGCTTGGTAGCCTCCTGTGAGGTATTTGCAAAAACTTTTGCCTGGAAAGAACAACAACAACAACAACAACGTAGTATCATTTACAAAAGAAAAAAAAGGAGGATGGTTTTGTTTGAATTCTGGCTCTGCCATTTCCTAATTAAATGATCTTGGGCATGTTGGTTTCTAGCCATCATTTTTTCATCTTTAAAATGAGAAAAATCCCAACATCTCCAGACTGTGGAGAGAATTGAATGAGATAATGTGTGTCCAGTGCCAAAAACAGGCTGTGTCAAAAGGAGATACAAAATAAATGTTAATTTCCTTTCCCCCTTCCCTAGATTAAAAACAAGTTTAAAGGAATGCAGACATGTATGCTTCAAGAAAAAAATCTGTATATTGAGTCAAATTGGAAAGAAATCAGCCTGAAATGGAAATGAACTCAACTTATGAATGTGGTCATTCAGAGAATTGAAATGAAATACACTTTTCAATGAAGCCAGTGCTATCAACAGAAAGAAAGGGAAAATGCATGACTATAGTGCTCATGTATTTCTTGTTCTTATATTTGCTCCTTTGCTTACAATTATCAAATACTAATGAGGAAAAGTGATTTGGAGTTGTATAATTAAATTGAAGAAAAGGTAATTTTAGATAAATTATGCAGAAAGTATTTTGATAATGAATTTGAGAGAAGTAAGTATTTTCTAGAGATAATAATTGAATCCTCATAATCTGAAACACTATAACTGAAGTATCTCTGACTGTCAGACATAGGCAATCATATTAGAGCTAATATTCTATTACTTTCTAACATCAAGCAAGTAATAGTCAATAAAATCTCAGTACTGTTTACATAAAACATTTGATATATTGTGCACACATATTGAGCATTACTTAAAGGCATATATAAGTACATATGCATATATTATTTGTCTATTACATCATCAATATGTGCTCAGTAAACCAAAGTGTGTGTGTATCTCAGAAAATAGAGTTCTTAACATTATATTACACTAGAGGCCCGGTGCACAAAAATTTGTGCACTCGGGGGGATCCCTCAGCCCGGCCTATGCCCTCTTTCAGTCTGGGACCCCTTGGACGATGTCCACCTGCTGGCTTAGGCCCACTCCCTTGGGGATCAGGCCCAAGCTGGCAGTCAGACATCCCTCTGGCAGCCCGGCAGCCCTTGGTGGATGTCCACTTATCAGCAGGGAGCAGACCTAAGCTGCAGTTGGACATCCTTAGTGCTGCTGAGGAGGTGGGAGAGGCTCCCGCCACCACTGCTGTGCTGGCAGCCATCAGCCTGGCTTGTGGCTGAGCAGAGTTCCCCCTGTGGGAGCACCCTGACCACCAGGGGGCAGCTCCTGCATTGAGCGTCTGGCCCCTGGTGGTCAGTGTGTGTCATAGTGACCAGTCATTCCCAGTCGTTCTGTTAGGGTCAATTTGCATATTACCCTTTTATTATATAGGATAGAGGCCTGGTGCATGGGTGGGGGCTGGCTGGTTTGCCCTGAAGGGTGTCCCGGATCAGGGTGGGGGTCCCGCTGGGTTGCCTGGCCAGCCTGGGTGAGGGGCTGATGGGTGTTTGCAGGCTGGTCACACCCCCTTCAGGGTGGGGGTCCCCACTGGGGTGCCTGGCCAGCCTGGGTGAGGGGCT
>NW_005365989.1:909683-915586 GCF_000412655.1 Myotis brandtii | reverse complement strand
CAGGCGGGAAGCTTGGCTTCCTCCATCATTGGGGCAACCCAAGCCTCCTGCTTGCTCCAGCTCCGTGGCTGCCAGCCGCCATCTTGGTTGGGCTAATTTGTATATAGTTGCTCTGATTGGCCAGTGGGCATGGCTTAAGGCATAGCGAAGGTACAGTCAATTTGCATGTTTGTCTTTTATTAGTGTAGATTACCTCTAGTTGCATCGAGAAAGCACTGTACTAATGGGCTGAATAAAGCCTTATTTGTGGAGAGTTAACAATCTAGCAAGAAAGAAACATATGCATCTAAAAATAAAAATATGGGCATAAATAAAAGAAGGAAAAAGAGAGGCACTAAGTATAAATTGAAAATATAATTATTTGTCTTTAATATATCAAATTAGTAATACAATATATGACATGTGATATCAAATGGTAATAATGGTATAACACAAATTATGATACAGAAGAGTTGCTTTTAAATTTTATCTCAGTTAAGGGGTCAACCTTAGACTCTTGTTGGGGAGGCAAGGCTGCAGACCTGAAGGAAAGACAACTTTACAATAATTTCTTCAGCAACACTTTTTTAGGCACCAAGTCAGTGAAAGTCACTGCCCTTATTTGTTATGGGAGATAAAACAGAAAAAGAAATCACAGTACATGTCATCAATACTTGATGTCTACAGTACCTGTTCATAAGTGTGATCTAGGAACCAGAAAGTCACGGTTTGATTTCTGGTCAGGGCATATGCCCAGGTTGCTGGCCCAATCCCCAGTGCGGGGCATGCAGGAGGCAGCCGATCAATGACTCTCTCTCATCATTGATGTTTCTAGTTCTCTCTCCCTCTCCCTTCCTCTCTGAAATCAATAAAAAATACATTTTTTAAAAAGTGTTTAATTTCATCTTACCAAGATGGAGTCAGTAAAGACTTTAATGAGATTTTAAAACTGCAATTAGAAGAATTTTAGGAAAATCATTCTGGTAATTAGAGTGATGGCTGGATTCAGGGAATGGAGTCTAGAAGTTAGATGACAAAGTAAAAGACTTATGTGATTATTCAGGAGACTGACTGGTCAGTTTGGTCCAAAGGAAGGCCCTGACAATGGGAAGGGGGCAGCTGGGGAGAGATTTTGTAGTGATAGAGGACTTGGGAGGGCACGGACACAATATGGATATGGACGCAAAGATAAGGAGAGAAACCAAAGGTGACACAAGGACTTTACTTCTAGCCATAAGAGAATGCAAGGTCCAGGTTTATCATTCTGCCATGAAAAACAAACAAACAGAAAACTGAATAAGATATGTAAAATAAGTATATTTAGATATCAGACATTTGCAGCATAGGACTGTACTCTCTGAAAAAAATAAAAGAGAGAGAGAGAGAGGAAAAAAATAAGGTGAGTTCTTCAATTGCATGGACATTCTGCCTGGAAGTCACTGGCAAACTTCAAGCCCAGGAAAGCCCTTGGGCTTCATAGCATTACTACTTGAACTGGTAGAGATTGCAGTTCACAGCCACAGATGTGGCTAAAATGTGCAAAGTAAGTTATCAGAGAGGAGAAAGCTATAGAGAGAAAGAGCTCCAGAAATTTGAGGAGGGGTCTTCATGAGTCTTTGGCTGAATACAGATCTATATCTATATATATATGGGGTAAAAGTCTGCAAGTTTGGGTGAGAACAATTGGGGTGGGGGTGGGGGGACAACACATACCAGGGAGTAGTAAGATAAAATTTCCCAGAGTTCACCTAGGGCCAGGACTAATTTTATTTCCCATTGGTTAACGTGGAAATACGTCACTGAATACATATTTTTGCAGAGACTCAAGAAAGATCAGGCTTTAGAAATGAGCCTAGGAGAGAGACCAAGATGGCGGCATAGGTAAACACCGGAGACTGCTGCCGCAAACAACCACTTCAAAAATACAACCAGAAATTTGAGGAGGGGTCTTCATGAGTCTTTGGCTGAATACAGATCTATATCTATATATATATGGGGTAAAAGTCTGCAAGTTTGGGTGAGAACAATTGGGGTGGGGGTGGGGGGACAACACATACCAGGGAGTAGTAAGATAAAATTTCCCAGAGTTCACCTAGGGCCAGGACTAATTTTATTTCCCATTGGTTAACATGGAAATACGTCACTGAATACATATTTTTGCAGAGACTCAAGAAAGATCAGGCTTTAGAAATGAGCCTAAATTAGACTTAGAGCACAGGCTAATCTGAACTTAATCTAGAAAGAATTTTAAATTCTTGAAATGATCTACAAGAAGCTTAACTTCCCATTAGAATAAGGTCTAACTGTCTTTCAAGGAAAACAGCAAAATCCAGTAACCTAAAGTATAAATTAACAATGTCTCTCATCAATCAAATATAAGTGAAGAAACAGAAAAATGTGACTCATACCAGAGGAAAAACTATCCAACAGAAACAAACCCAGAAATAATAGATGATAGAACTAACAGGGATATTAAAACAGCTATTATAAATATGTAAATATGCTCAAGGATTTAAAGAAAAACATGTACATAATAATAAATGGAAGATACAAAAAAGAACAAGTATAATTTCTAGAAATAAAAAGCACAAAATCTGAAGTGAACAATTCACTGAATGAGATTGACAGATTAGACCAGGGGTGGGCAAACTTTTTGACTCGAGGGCCACAATGGGTTCTTAAACTGGACCGGAGGGCCGGAACAAAAGCATGGATGGAGTGTTTGTGTGAACTAATATAAATTCAAAGTAAACATCATTACATAAAAGGGTACGGGTTTTTTTTTTTTTTTTTTAGTTTTATCCATTTCAAACGGGCCGTATCCAGCCCGCGGGCCGTAGTTTGCCCACGGCTGGACTAGTCCCTCCCGCTCTCAGGCCTGGCCAATCGGCAGAGCACAGTCCTTTCTCCTCCCCTTACTCCAACCCCCCTATAAAACCCGTCTCCACACAGAGTTCTCTCTCTCTGCCACTTGGCTTGCCGTTGAGTCGGTAAGGAGGGTAGGGGAGCCAAACCCAGGTTTGAAATACAGACTCTTATGCTTTTGCATCGGACTTGGCTGACTCCCTGTTGGTCTGTGGGGATCTTGAAATCTGGGCATAACAAACATCATTACATAAAAGGGTATGGTCTTTTTTTGTTTGTTTTATTCATTTCAAAAGGGCCGGATCTGGCCCACGGGCCGTAGTTTGCCCACGGCTGGATTAGACACTATAAAACAAAACAAAAAATGATTGGACTGGATGATATAACAATATAAACTATTCTATGGGAAGGACTAAGAAAAAAATCATATCCCCCTCCCTGAAAAAAAAAACTCATTAACCCGAGAGAAAATATCAATTTGTATAACAAGTGTAATTGGAGTTCCAGAAAGCAAGTAGGAAGAGATATCAAAAAATCTATATTATAAAAAAAATGGCTAAAATGTTTCCAAATTTGTCTAAAACTATAAACCCACAGCTCCAAGAAGTTCAAAAATTCTAAGCAGCATAGGCAAGGAAGGGTGAGGAAGCCAAGACATATGACAATCAAATTACTAAAACACAGTGAAAAAGAGAAACATCTTAAAGGCAATGACAGGAGAAAATTTACATGAAAAAAAGAACAAAAGAGAACTGTCAGATTTCTTATCAGAAAATATGTAAAGCAGAAACCAGATTATGAGCTGAAAGAAAATACTGTCAACTTAGAATGTCATACACAGCACAATATATTTTACAAATAATGATGAAATAAAGCTTTTAAGAAAAACAAAACTAAGAGAATATTTTACCAGGAGACTTTCACTACAAAAATATTAAAGAAAGTTATTCAGGCAGAAGGTAAATGATACCAGATGGAAACTGACTTTACTAAAAAAAAAACAAAAAGAAGAACAGTGAAAAGTGATAACTTTGTGAAGAAATATAAGGGACTGTTTTTTCTTGTGTTATTTATTTATTTATTTATTTAAAAGATAATTGACTGTTTAAAGCAGAAATAACAAATACTCACTACGGGGATTATAAACACACAAACCAATAATATGTATGTAGCAATAGCACAAAATATATGTGGGATAGAAGTATGCTGGTGTAGGGCAGTTGCATTACATGTGAAGTAGTATAATAAGATTTGGAGGTAGACTGTGATAAGTGAAAGATGTATATTATAAGCCCTATAGTACCACTAACTATAGCTAATAAACCAGTTGGGGGAATAAAATAGAACTTTAAAAAAATAAGCCAAAAAAGACAGGTAAAAATGGAAAAAGAAAAAAAGAAAAACCTGATGGAAAAAATAGAAACAAAGAGCAACATGGTAGATTTTAACTTGACCATATTAATAACATTAAAAAATAAATGTTCTAAAATCTCCAATTAAAAAACATATTTTGTCGAAATGAATGAAAAATCAAGACTTAACTATGTATTGTCTATTAATAAACTAACTTTCAGTAAAAATACAGATAATTAAAAGTAACAGGATAAAAAAATATACTATGAAAATACTAATCATAAGAAAGCTAAAATAGCTATATTAATATCAGGTAAAATGTA
This sequence comes from Myotis brandtii, assembly GCF_000412655.1. NCBI lineage: Eukaryota > Metazoa > Chordata > Mammalia > Chiroptera > Vespertilionidae > Myotis > Myotis brandtii. The sequence continues at coordinate 911,066 of NW_005365989.1, read as the reverse complement.
CTTCATAATAGTTCTATGGATCAAAAGAGATATTACATAATGATCAGTAAAATGGGAAATTAACAAGTAGTAGAAAAAAATCAATGAAACCAAAGCTTATAATATGAAAAGATTAATAAAAATGATAAACTACTAACCAGATTATCAGGGGGAAAAAGAATAAATAAATTACTAATATGAGGAATGACAAAGAAAGCATTACTACAGTTAATACAAATTATAAAAAGATAATAATATATTAATATCTATATGCCAATACATTTGACAACCTAGATAAAATAGCCAAATTCTCCCTTGAGAAAAAAATGGAATAGCTGAAAATTTTATATCAAATAAGAAACTGATTTCATAATTTAAAATCTTCAATAATAAAAATAAAACTCCATCCAGATGGTATTATGGTGAATTATTTAAAGCGTTAAATGAAGAAATAACAGCAACATCCCACAACCTCTTTCAGGATATACAAGAGAAGGAAATACTTCCCTACTTATTTTATGAGACGAACATTACCCTGATAACAAATCAAGACATAGACCTTACAGAAAAGAAAACTAAAGAAAAAAAATCCCTCATGAACACAGGTATAAACATTCTTAGCAAAATATTAGCAAATAGAAGCAGCATGACCTAAAAAGTATATTTTACTAGTAGCCCGGTGCACAAAATTCATGCACATTAAAAGGGAATTAATTGCCCTAACTGGTTTGGCTCAGTGGATAGAGCATCGGCCTGCGGACTCAAGGGTCCCGGGTTCGATTCCGGTCAAGGGCATGTACCTTGGTTGTGGGCACATCCCCAGTGGGGAGTGTGCAGGAGACAGCTGATCGATGTTTCTCTCTCATCGATGTTTCTCTCTATCCCTCTCCCTTCCTCTCTGTAAAAAATCAATAAGATATATTTGTTTAAAAAGGGGGGAATTAATTAGTGGAGATATTTTAATATTGCTATTTGTCCTTTCTCTATAATAGAAGTATGAGAGATGAAAGGAAATTAGTAAAATGTATATGAAAATAATATATAAATTTATTAATAAATAAACAGTAACAAAAGGATATAACAACAACAGAGGCATGATATAAAAACGACAAAAACATGATATGAAAACAACAAAAACATGATATAAAAACAACAGTGATGCAAACAATGACTGATAAAGTGATTAAACTTATTCTAATATCTCCCTGTACACCACATTAAGAGTGAAAACACTTTCAGAGTGCTTGACTAATTTCCCTTGTGATGAAGTACTTAGAACTTTAACTGTAACATCACATGCTCTTCAAACTCGAGAGAAAACAACATATAACTGACCATGTGCTAAAATGGGTTCAGCTAGGAATATGCCTACTCTGTCTAGAGTTTGTCCTTGTGATTTATTAA
>NW_005365989.1:900474-909161 GCF_000412655.1 Myotis brandtii | reverse complement strand
CAATGGAATCATCACTCAAATATGTGTGAAAATCTCCATCGAGTATATACAAATTTTCTTCATTTAATTTTTGAACATGCTCATTTTTTGGACAAAGAATTGCACGTTTATATATATTTTTAATATTATCTATAGATACAGTATTTCCAAAGGTAGCTTCAATAATAGATCCATTACAAATCATTTCACAGGGGATTTCAATAATATCCATTCCTAAATGAAAACTGCTATCAAGTTTGCCATCTCCAAGTTTTACTAACCATCCACTATAAGCAGAATCCTCTGATCTCATATTTGTTGTAAGAGACAACTTTCTGAAACATCCCCAAACATTGCAGTACTTTAAACTCGTTTGTACTATGGCCGATCACATAGCATATGGTACAATACTGAGACATTGTCAAAAATCCTCTCCAAGAAGGAGAACTTTCCCACCAAATACAACATTCAGACTCATAATTTCTCTTAGTAATCTGTCTATGGTGTTTATAGCATGACTGGATGCCATGGTGCATTCATCAATAATGAGAAGTTGGGCCTTTTTTAGCAACTTCACTCTTTATATGGAGTCTAGAAATTGAAGTTTCATTTTAATGGAATTGATAGTTTATATTGGGAATGAAAGGTGCTTCCACTGAAAAGTAAATTTGCAGCAATTCCTGTAGATGTTGTGGGTAAAACAGTACCACCATGACCTCTAATATAATGTATTAAAACTTTATACAGATATGCTGAAGAATAGGATTCCTAGCTGGCAGGCCCCTGACAGCAAGCTGGCCACCTGTGCATTCCGTGAGGAATGGGGCTCCTTCCTCCCTGTTGTCAGGGTCTGGGGTGCAGGTGAATGGGGTTCCTGGCTGGCAGGCCACTGACAGCAAGCTATCCAACAGCAGATTATGTGAGGAATGGGGCTGCCTCCTCCCTACTGTCAGGGTCTGGTTTGAAGGCCGGACTTAGTACTTCCATGCTCGGCTCCAAGGGTGGGTTCCTGCCTGAAACCTCGCCCTCCGGGGAAACAGCTGTGAGAGGGCGCAGATGTTTCCAAGACGACCCCTGCAGGACTGACTTCCTTCCGGTTGGTCGAGCTTTTGGACGTGATGTTACATCCAAGGTTTTTATATAAGTAGATGAGCAAATGTAATTTATGTCAAGAATGCAAAGTTTAACATTTAAAATCAATTAACATAATGCACTTTTTAATGGGATAAAAGTGAAAACATGATTATCTCAGCAGATGCAGTAGTTTTGTTTTTCTTAAATCCTCACCCAAGGATTTTTTCCACTGATTTTTAGAGAGTGGAAGAGACAGGGAAAGGCAGAGAGAAACATCAATGTGAGAGAGACACATCGAACAGAACCCAGGCCGGGGAGAAGCCTGTAACCGAGGTACATGCCCTTGACCAAAACTGAACCCAGGACCCTTTGGTCCACAGGCCAACACTCTATCCACTGAACCAAACCAGCTAGGGCTGCAGTAAAGTATTTGACAAAATTTAACAGAAATTCATGATGAAAGCTCTCAAAAACTATGTACAGAAAAAAAAAAGCTTTATCTGATAAAGGACATCTACAAAAAACCTACAGCTATCATCCTAATATAATTAATGCTAAAAGATTAAAGCCTGTCACTGCTTCTAAGTTGGGTTTAACCAAGGGGAGGCACCGGCAGGAAACTAGACAAGAGGGAGAGAGTAAGGTCAGTGCATTCATTTTCCTAATTTCCTTCCTTCTAGAGCAGGGGTGGGCAAACTTTTTGACTCGAGGGCCACAATGGGTTCTTAAACTGGACCGGAGGGCCGGAACAAAAGCATGGATGGAGTGTTTGTGTGAACTAATATAAATTCAAAGTAAACATCATTACATAAAAGGGTACAGTCTTTTTTTTTTTTTAGTTTTATTCATTTCAAACGGGCCGGATCCGGCCTGCGGGCCGTAGTTTGCCCATGGCTGTTCTAGAGCATCTTCTCCCAAACACCACAGCTACTACAGGGAAGCTCTCTCCTGAGATAAAATGAACTGGTGACTGTTCCCTCCCTTCACACCTTCAGGACTTGGCCCCTCCTACCCACTTTTGTCCCCAATTAGGCTTCATGTAATTCTGCCCACATCTTTGTAAAGTGTCTTTTTGGAAACGCAGCTCAGTTCCCTTGGTGAAGTGTGCCATCGATCCCCAGTAGGGCCCTGAATACTAATTTAATAGCCACTATCATAAATTTACAAAATATACGAACAAACTCTTCCTGAACAGAAAGTTTGTTATTTTCTCCATGATCGTTATTTCCATGTTACTTTTCTCATGGAATTTTATCTTAATGATTTACATTTAATCATAGTTCTCTGCAACAAAATTTAGTATATAAATGGAAAGGTTTAATTAGTTTTTATTTCATGAAATAAAAATGAATTATAGACTACTACCAAAAATTTTCTGGATTGGCCCAGTCAGCATAACTCAGTGGTAGAGCATCGACCGACCTATGAACCAAGGGGTCACAGTTCAATTCTCTGTCAGGGCACATGCCTGGGTTGCAGGCTCAAGCCCAATGAGGGGCATGCAGGAGGCAGCTGATCAATGATTCTCTCTCATCATTGATGTTTCTTATCTCTCTGTCCCTCTCCCTTCCTCTCAGAAATCATATATATATATATATTTAAAATTTCTGGATTGAATGAATTATCAGTGCAGTTATTTATCCACCATTGATCAAATAATGTAAATATATCATAAAGTTTATTTTAAAATTATTGAATATAACAAATTTCTTATTGGAAATGCACCTTTTAATGAGAATAGGATTTATTCTCCCAATTGTTTTATATTTCCATATATGAATATAACTTATGGGTAGAATGATATGGAGTTCAGACTAAATCAACAGGAGAAAGGAAGGACTGGGTCACAGGAAGTTCAGAGCTTACAAAGGTGCATAAATTCTTGTTGTTAAGTCGATTTCTTTTAAGAGTAGAACCTACAAGACATTTCTATAATAAGTACTCAGCAAAAATAAATAAATTAGCAAAAAAGAGGTTAGTAGGGGGCAAGACATTTGTGCTTACGCTAAAAATAAAACAGAAGTTTGTAGTATATAATCATTTGGCAAAAATTAATGAAATTTTTTTCCTGCAACCCTGAATAAATAGTCAAGAAAGTATAAACATTAACAACACTAATATATGGTTTGTCTTCTGGAAAACATAATATTGCTATTTTGGAAGTAAACATGGAATTTTCACCTTCTCCTTGAAATTGTGGGAAAGAGGCAGCTCAGACACAGGCCCGGGTCTCAGCTTTGGTGAGCTTCACAGATCCCAGCAGTCACTTTGTCTGGTGTGCTGGGGGGTCGTTAGGCCCTGCAGCAGCATTTTTAGTGAGATCCAGGATAAGTTAGAGGTAAGATTTTCTTTTATAAATGGAAGAAGGAGGGATTGAGAAAGGGGAGAAGTGAAAGGAGAACTTAGACACATTCTTAGTACAGTCTAGTTTATTAAAGAGAGTGAATGAGGATCTGAAATGTCCCTTAACACTATGCAGCCCCATTCTGGCACCTCATGCCCAGTGAGAAGCCTTTGCAAGCCCCCAGGGGGAGATCTAAAAGTGTGGCAAGTACTAGCCGGTTTGCTCAGTGGATAGAGCATCGGCCTGTGGACCGAAGGGTCCCAGGGTTCAATTCCGGTCAAGGGCATGTACCTCGGTTGCAGGCTCCTCTCTGGCCTGGGGCCTTGGTGGGGCATGTGCAGGAGGCAACCAGTCAATGTATTTCTTTCACATCGATGTTTCTCTCTGTCTTTCCCTCTCTCTTCCACTCTCCCTAAAAATCACTGGAAAAATAGCCTTGGGTGAGGATTAACAAGAAATAAAAAAAATAAAATGAAAGTATGGCAAAATGCAGTACAGTATCACCTGGAGAAAGGACAGGAAAGTCACTACTTGAACAAATCATTCAGATTTACATGATTCTACTTTCCTTAAGACACGTTTTCTTTTACAGAGCTGCTAACACCGAACAGCCGAAGTATGAGACATGGCTGAGAACGTGAAACCGGATCTTTTGTATATTCTAAGGTTGAGTCTACACAATAGCAAAGTGTCAGATGTTTTGTCTCCACAGTGCCAGACATCTGGATTGAATGAAAATTCAACTAAATGGATTTGATGTTCATCTTGTTTCCCTTCTTAAGGCTATCTTTTACCCCTGGCTGTGAAACGCCCTTTGATATCAGTAGCAAATCTGAGCATGAAATCAACTGTCTGCACAGAAGAAAAGAAAGGAAGCCTCGCTCATTCTTCCCATGAATGTGCTTTCTCTCCTTCCCTTTCTCTAAGCCCTCTCGGGGACTTTCAGGTACAGGCCCCCTGCATCCATCGGAAAAGGGCAAATAAGGTGCCCCCCTGCTGTCTGCCACCACAACAGTGGTCTCCAGCCTCCGATTTAGGCCTACACCCCTTTCCTGCTCACTCTCCCTGGTCAAGGTAGGGAGCCCTGCTCGGGGCAATTTCTCCAACCCTCGGATCTCTCCCGAAGAAAGAGGGAAGCAGCCCCAGTCTATGTGTGAGCCACACATTCAACAAAGCAACATAATGAGCTGCATTTTGTTGAGGGCTCTCTAGGTCCCCCAAATCTTTCTCAAATGTGATTGTTTATAAAATGTTTGATAAAAATAAATGATGCTTTCAATTTAAACAAAATTTCACACTGTTACTGGTTTTAATAACAGTTTTGACAGATGAGATTTTCATCATCTGTTTTTTCTTTGTGAAGGCTTCTTCAATAAACTAAAAATGCTTTAAACTAACAGATGTGACTATAAAGTAAGGCTTGAGTGTGAGACATCAGGAACTAAGGCTTGTCAAATGCTTCAACATAGAAATTTATTCCTAGCGCAAGCATCTCCTGGGGATCAGGAAAGTCAGCAACCTAATGATTGCTGGCTAACGTGTGAAGTTTGTTTTAGCAGCAAGATGTCATTTATCCCAAATCGGGAGTGTATCTATGCCTGCTCCTCCCATTCGCTCTCTGGATCTAGTGATTTCTGCTTCTCCAGTCATCAGAAACCTATTACAAAGTCAATCCAAATTTGTTTGAGCTGATGTTGACATTTGACAAACTGATGATTCACAATTTTTTCCCCATCACCAAAAAAATTTGAATTTTCAATGATATTCTGTTTATCATAAGGAAGTTTATTTTTGCCTACATATATATGTGTGTGTGTATATATATATTTAACAGACTTGAGGCTGGGAATTGAGAATGTAGTACTCTAATTTCAAAATAGCTCACTTGCCTTCAAAAATATAACACTTTGAAGGGTTTTTCCCCCCTTTTTTGTGATGTCTTTATATATTTTAAACAGTTATTCTGGCACAGAGAAATATAACATTGTGAGGCAAATTGAAAAATTAGTTTAACAACAAAAATAATCCTAAAGTTTAGTTAAATTAAGGGGTGATATGATATAAAGAATATTTTTCTTAAACCGTGTCTATTCCAAACGAAATATCCTCTTACACCAAAATTATGTCAAAATTTATTAACATGATCTGAGAATTAAAGTAAGAGATTGAGAAATACTAACTTCCATTTCTATCTCTTCCACTAACACTTCATGTATTATATCATCTCATTTAATCCCCAATTTATACTTTTCCTTGAAATGAGCAGAGAGCATTTGGCTTCTGTGTGGTAGGTTAATAAATGAGTTAATATGTCACTTCTTATCTCACTAGTCTTCCTCTGGCCAGTAGGGTGAAATCTGCTAATGGCCCCCATTGTAGGTACAGGCTGCCCTGGGCATTATATGAAGGAAGGGAGAGTTTCAATGAGGAGAGAGGGGAAGACTGGACACAGATACCAAGAACAGGCCTAAGTAAGAGTAGTCAGGTAGTTCAAAGCCATTGTGCAAATATTATGACAAGATCAAACTTGGATTAGGCAATAATTGGAACAAAGTGGTATTGGGGTAGAGGCCAGTTGAGAAGACAGGGTTTAGCTATGTTTGCTGGGGAGGAGGCAAGATTCTAATCTCCTGGGAAGAGCCGGGAAGAGCCAAGCAGAGCTGCAGAGCTCCAACCCTTGCTAGAGTCTGGGGTTCTATATAGAGGGTCCAGGCTGAGAGGGTCCAGTCTAGATGAAGCAGGAGGTCATTTCTACATTTTGGGTTGAGAGGTATCTCAGTGGTTCTCAACCTTCTGGCCCTTTAAATACAGTTCCTCATGTTGTGACCCAACCATAAAATTATTTTTGTTGCTACTTCATAACTGTAATGTTGCTACTGTTATGAATCATAATGTAAATATCTGATATGCAGGATGGTCTTATGCTACCCCTGTGAAAGGGTCATTCGACTGCCAAAGGGGTCGCGACCCACAGGTTGAGAACCGCTGTATCAGGTTATGGTAGAAAAGCATCAGAAGAATGCTGGCTCAGGCTTTGGTGCTGGTGTAGCACATTGACTAATAAATATGCATTTAGGCGTGTGTCTTCCTTGCTACACTGCTAACCCACATAGCATCTCCACATAACACAGTACATGCCTCTAAATGAGTGAATAAATGAACCAGAGTGAAACACTGGGAAATAAACAAATGTGAAACCACTTGAATGTTTAAGAACACACAATTATATCTGGCTTTTTAAACATACTCTCATAGCAGAATTCTGTTTCCAGGTCATAAAGAGGATAATCTGATGATGACAGAGAATGATTTTCTAAATATGAATACTGAAAGAAGAAAACTATTACCCTATAACTTTATCTTTTATAGATTTTCATAGCATCTTGATGATTTCCTTCCTGTTGACTCTACTGGACAAGTATTACAATCAGCAATGGAACTATGAAGAAGATAAATTTAGAGCTAACTATGACTATTAAAGAACAAGTTTGTTTTTTTCAGCCCAACATATCGAAGACTCATATATAGGTGTGTGTGTGTATGTGTGTGTGTGTGTGTGTGTGTGTGTGTGTGTGTGTGTATATATATATAATTAACAGACCTGAGGCTGGGAATTGAGAATGTAGTACTCTAATTTCAAAATAGCTCACTTGCCTTCAAAATATAACACTTTGAAGGGTTTTTCCCCCCTTTTTTTGTGATGTCTTTATATATTTTAAACAGTTATTCTGGCACAGAGAAATATAACATTGTGAGGCAAATTGAAAAATTAGTTTAACAACAAAAATAATCCTAAAGTTTAGTTAAATTAAGGGGTGATATGATATAAAGAATATTTTTCTTAAACTGTGTCTATTCCAAACGAAATATCATCTCATCCTTTTTTCCAGGCTACAAAGAACTTGGATTTATCCTTCACCCTTTCATTCTCCAGTCACCTCTCAGCTAGGCTCAAATAATCATTCTTTCCTCTTTAAATATCTTTCACGTCTTCTTTGTCTTTCTCGTTGGCTTCTTCTGACTTCTAAACATTTTCACTTTTATTTATTCATTGATCAGCCATCCACTCACTTGTTCATTCAACAAACATTAAATAAACTCTGTACCAAGCACTATCCCAGGTGTTGAGTATGTAAAAGGAAAAAGAGATGATCCTTTTCCTCAAGGATATCCAAGTAGTGGGGAAGACAGACTCATAAACAGGTACTTAATGGGATAGCCTACTCCACACTTTCCTTTTCCAGTGGAAGATTTCGACCTAGTTCCATGTATGCCACCATGGAACTACTTCCTTTTCTTGTTATCACCACTTTGGGCACCACCACCTAGAGTTATTATAAATTAGATGGGCAGGGTCTTGTAGAATACTAGCTCTATGGCAACATACTGAATGCTGCCCAAAGATGGCCTTCACCAGTTGGCTACAGGACAACTGGTTACTAAGTGGATTTTCATGTACCTCCCTGGAGTGGGAGACAGAGAGCCTTTCCTGGTAGAGACCTATGGCTTCTTCCTCTCCTGCTCTCCATTTCTCTGGTACCTTTTCCCACCCCTCTACCCTGCCCTTGGGGATCTATAACCAAATCTTTGAATTAGATTAGTCTCTGAAGGTAGAAAAACTTATTTAACAAGTATGCATCCAAATCTTTCTGACTTACCCTAAAACCAGGGATTTTTCAAATATGTTCAGCCTTTGTTTTGGGTGACTCACTGTCTAGGTGTCTAGTCCTGTGGGAGGGTGGGGATAGGGAGGAGTGAGGGTTGTAGACAGCAAGGGGTGTCCTCAGAATACAACTAAAGAAATGTATTTACCCCAGGGCCAGAAAAACATCTATTAATATACTAAATATACTAATATCTATATATATATAAGGCTAAGAATCCATCCGACCGGTAGCTATGACACACACTGACCACCAGGGGGCAGACACTCAACGCAGGAGCTACCATGACGCTCACTGGCCATTTAAAAATAATGGCGCCACGGACCCGGCGCCAACAAACCAATACTAGGCTTCCCCCAAGTGGGACATGGGCCCCGCCACCACCCCAGAGTGGCACCCCACCAAATAGCAGCCAACGCTGCCGAGACCCCATGGTGCATAATGCAGCCCATAGCCCAGCCCAGCCCTGAAACAGTCTCTGTGGGCACCAGGTAATGATGTCACATAGCAATGCCCAGCTTTCTCTCCCTAGCAACTAGCCTCCTTGGAGTTTCTTCAGCCCAGGAACCCACTGGCTTCAAAGCCAGATGCAAACATTTTTTTTTTCAGTGTTTGGAATTTTTTTT
>NW_005365989.1:890063-900039 GCF_000412655.1 Myotis brandtii | reverse complement strand
CCTGCGTGATCTACAATAATAATCTGCTTCATGTTGATATTTACTGCTGTGTTGCTGACAATTACCTGAAAGAGAAGTTGGGGTGCTTCACTGGGCTAGAAAAAGTTTAGCTAAACCAGAAAGCAGGTCTAATTAAGCAAATTTATTCTACATATATATAAAAGGCTAAGTTGACTTACGCATGTGTGATACATATAAAGCTCATAGCTGGTGCCAATCACACGCGTGTGTTTTGATCTGTCATTGTCAATCATGAATTTGGTTGACACTTCTATTATAGAGAAAGAGCGAATAGGAATATTAAAATATTTCTTCTAGTTAATTTCCTTTCAATGTGCACAAATCCATGCACCGGGACACTAGTATTAAAATATAACCCCTCCTCCTTTTTAGTATAAATTGCAAAGTAACATATTGTGTTAAATGAGAGAGACAAAAGAATTAGGGCTGGGAGATACAGAAGCTGGGCCCCTGATCTAGTCTTCCAGGAGACAGAGCCTTGATCCTGCCCAAGGCTCTACTTCAATTTCCTTCCATACTTTCACTTCCATATCTCATGCATAGCCAACACTTTCTCCTTATCCATTTTTTAAAAATCCCTGACACTGCAGAACTGAAGCTGGGCTTTTAAAGGTCACCATTTGCTTTCTACTTGGCAAATCCAGGGGACATTTCTGAGTCCTCACCTTCCTTCATGTCTCCAAAGCTCCAGTCACTGTGTCACCTACAACATTTTATCTCCTACAACATTGGTTTACCTACTAATCAGGAAGATCCCAAGCCACATTACCGTGGGTGGTTTAGTTATGAAAACAACAGGTACTTAGAATCATTTCAATATGTTTTTTCAAACTATACTCCCTTCTTCTAGATCATAATATGTCATCCTGGTGGGGACAAAAAGAATAGGGAGCCCTAACCAGTTTGGCTCAGTGGATAAAGCATCGGCCTGTGGACTGAAGGGTCCCGGGTTCGATTCCGGTCAAGGGCATGTACGTCAGTTGCGGGCGCATCCCCAGTGGGGGTTGTGCAGGAGGCAGCTGATTGATGTTTCCCATCGATGTTTCTAACTCTCTATCCCTCGCCCTACCTCGCTGTTAAAAAATCAATAAAATATATATTTTTTTAAAAAGAATGGGGAAGTTGTCTCCCCTGATGATCACTGGTCCACAGAAAAAACTCTTGCAGCTGAAGACCTGCATCCTAATCCTACCTCTGTTATGTGTTGTCCCTGCAGCCTTGACACATTACCCTGTGGCTTCATTTTTAAGACAGTGACTGTAGTGGTGATGCCCCACTGCCCCACACTGGAGCGTATGGGCTATGAGGAGCCTACAGTACTGTTTCCAGAACGAAGCCACACCAGCCATAGGTGAACCAATAGGCAGTATACATGAGGGCCTTAGGAGCTGCTGCAACAAAAAGGCCTCTCAGTACGACTATGCATCCATGGCAAGGGCTGGGAAAGAGAAGAGAAAGGATCCAGAAGTGAAAAGGTGGGCTCTGCATTGCAACAGCCTTGACCTAAACTTCAGTCAATTGTTGCATCTCCTGTTGCCTCTGAGAACAGCCTGGTAGCCACTGATTGGAAGCTCTTACCTGAAATACACAACCTATGGGAACCCCTGCTTACCATACAGAGGCATTCACCTTCAATTCCTTGGTAAACTTGCTCCCACCACTGCAGTAATAAAAACACACCCAAATTTTCCCAACACTTCTCTCCTTAATTAAACATACCCACTCCTCTTACGTGAGGAAAAAAGAACTCCTTTTTAGCTGAAGACAGCTGGCTCACTTAAAGTTTCATTAAGATTCATTCTTATTAGTTAACACATCAGCTCACATACAACAGAAGAACTTCACAAAAATCAAAAGCACATACATATTATTATTCAGCAACAATAGTGACCTCTTTTGCCTTTTGTCGCTCACAAACTGATGATTTTTTTTTTATTACTGTCCTCTTTCCTTTTGCCTCTTGAGCCATAAATAACAATGGATGTTCCGCCTGTAAGGTAACTCCGTGCTGAGAGCTTTCCTGTCTGCTCTCGCCAGCAGAGCCCCTGCATGCCCAGGACTAGGCTTCTCACCTGCACACTGATAGCATCCAGTGCTGGTGCTTACTACCAGGTGGTGCTCCAGTCTTGTAGCGCAGGACCTGCAGGATACCCTAGCTTCACCAGCGTCTAGGCTCTTATTCAATTCAATCATGAAGGAGAAAGGAAAGTGAAAGGAGCACCTATGAATGGTCTATCCTGAACTAGAGTCTGTGCTGCTTTAGAAATGCTAATCCTTGCCAAACCGGTTTGGCTCAGTGGATGGAGCGTCAGCCTGTGGACTCAAGGGTCCCAGGTTCGATTCCGGTCAAGGGCATGTACCTTGGTTGCTGGCGCATCCCCAGTGGGAGGTGTGCAGGAGGCAGCTGGTCGATGTTTCTCTCTCATCGATGTTTCTAGCTCTCTATCCCTCTCCCTTCCTCTCTGTAAAAAATCAATAAAAATATATTAAAAAAAAAAGAAATGCTAATCCTTACCAGAAATCAATAAAAATATATTTAAAAAAAAAAAGAAATGCTAATCCTTACCACAATCCTTTTAGATACACATTATTATCTGAAGTTACAGAACAATGCCATTATCAAAGATCCCCACTTAATAATGCACAAACAACTGGTGCGGCCAAGTACTTACTGTGATGTGTCTAACTCTCATGGTCATGAGTTTTTCTACCAAGATACTTCCTTTGATTGAGCTTACAATCATTTCTTGGTTTCTTTGCATTAAATTCAGTGTTCATGTTTTTTTGTGTGTTTTCTTTCTGAGCAATAAAAAGGTTTGAAAATTTAATGATTACTGTCCAAGAGTAATCTGTTAAATTTAGTGACTATGTTTTAAGAACTTACTCAGTACTGGTAGTTATTATATGCCCTGGCTGGCAGAAACAATCAAGCATATATCTGATCATCAAGGAGATTATCAGGTTTCTTTTCCTGATTCCAATCTCTCCAACTCCTATTTTGTACCACTTAAATTCCATATTCATACTAAATAAACTTTTCTTAGGTACCTACTGGATGCCATGATGTGTGTCCTATATTTGAGCTAACAAAGACATTAGGACACCTCTAACCTCAAGGAACCCATATTCAAGACTTTCCCTTGTAAAAAACATCCCTTATATCAACTATCTCAAGCCCAACCTTCTCTGAAAAGCACTTACTCCAGTGCTCAATTGTCCTTTTCTACTCTAAACTCATAGACTATGAGAGCTATACTGTTTAGTCATTCTAATTATCTCTTGTCTTAATTTTATCTCTGCAATGACACTATAATCTACTTAAGAGCAGAATCACTGCTTACAATCATTCTTTTCAGTCACACACAAGACAAGGGATTATTTCTTTGGCTTTAAACCCAAAGAACATTTTCATTTTGTGATGATTTAAAGGACTTTAAAAGACTTTTTGATTGATTTCAAGGATTAAATCCAACACTAGAGAATTTTCCTCCTAGTTAACAATTCTATTTAGTTCTTTAATACAAAAATCATCACTGGGATTTATGATAAAAATTGAGTTTTATAAAAGATGTTTGCGTAGAATAAGGAGAGAAAACATTATTAGTCATATAACATCTGAAGTTTCATCTTGGTTCTTCTTAATTATCAACTATTATTTTGTTTTTTCTTTCACCCAGTTACATCTGTAATTCTGCCATCAGGCCAAGACTGTGTTCCCATTATTTTGCTATTTCAGGGAAATGTAAGGCCAAATTCTTGTGCAACTTTCTTATAATAACTATACCCTTTCGTCATAGTACTTGACTTTTAAGGATGAAAAAAATAAAACATCTCACTTTAGGCAAAGCTGGAGAGTAAAGGAGTAACTATCCCTGCCCCATGGCCAACCATGAGCCAATAACCTGCCATTAGACAGAGCCAGCTGAGAAGATCGAGAACTAGAACTTCATCTATCCACTGGGGCAGGTAGGCAGTCACTGATAAGTTTCAGTGGCTAAGAAGTTCAATTTGTCCTACAGACTATAGCATCTGATGGGGAGGACAATGGACCTAGCATGGGCAAGAAGAGGTAGTATCTACTTTCTAGCATATGGTCATGGATGAACTGTAGTAATGGAGGATCTAGGAAGAGGTGAAAATAGAATTCCAGAGAGGTAGCTGGCACCGCAGAAGTTGGCCAATTGGTTGGATAGGACCTAGTATTTGGACTATTTTGTATAGACTTGGAAGTAAAAGGCACATCCTCCAACCTAAGTGGACCAGTGAGTCACCAGCCTGGCCACCAGATTAGCCCAGCCTGATCAAGGGAAAGAGGTTATAAATTCAATTAAAACAGGGTCTGCACACTGATAGCGTCCAGTGCTGGTGCTTAGAAGGAGTAACCTGGGGCTCCAATAATCCCTGGAGAATAAAGTGAGGTTGTCTTATCGGTGAGATTAAGTGGCCTTCAGGGCACCAGAAATTCAGGCACACGTGGACTCCAGCTTCACTCTTGTAATTCTCGTTCACCATGCAATAATAATGAGAATGTGTGTATTAATTCAAGACCCCACTCCTATAAGTACATTATATTCTAAGTGGAGCCTTTCAAAGTCTGCAACAAAGATGTTTAGAGTCAAGTACCAAGGTTGGAGGTCATTTCTGAAGCTCTCAGTTCACACTGCTTTTACCTACTCAGAAAACTGACAGGGTATGTAGAACTTCCAGTTTCAAAGTCATGTGCATTTGGTGGGTTTTCTTCACCCTCAGGAGGCAGGCAGAATAGGCTAGTGCAGGGGTCAGCAAATTGTCACCCACAAGGCAAATCTGGCTTACCACCTGTATTTTATTAAATAAAGATTTACTGGAACAGAGCCACACAATTCATTTACATATTACCTATCACACTATTATAGCAGGGTGGAGTCGCTGTGACAGAGACTCTATGGCCTGCAGAGCTTAAAATATTTCTGACCTGGCCTTTTACAAAAAGTGAACAGTGAGGTCGGACTGTTATAGTTCAGTCCATACCTTCACTATTTACTAAGCAGGTGCTATGCTTTGAAAATTTTGTCCCTCCATAATTCACATAGTGAAACCTACCCCCAATGTGATGGTATTAGGAGGTGGGGTGTTTAGAAGGTAATTAGGTGATGAGGGTGGGATTAGGGCCCTTAGAATAAGTAGCTGAGAAAGCTCCTTGCCCACTTCACCATGTGAGGTTACAACTAGAAGGTTCTCTCTGTGAATCAGAAGGTGGGCTCACCAGACAATGAATCTGTTGGCATCTTGACCTTGGACTTCCTAGCCTCCAGAACTGTGAGGAATAAATTTCTGTTGTTTATAAGCCACCCAGTTTGTGGTATTTTTTTCTAGCCACCCAACTAAGATAGCAGATACTTTGGGCAAGTCACTAAGTCTGTATGCCCCAAATTTCTCATCCTTAAAAGAGTGATAATAATGTATTTTCCTCCACAAAGTAGCTATGAAAACCAAGTGCAATAATACATGGGATGTGCCTAGTGTAGTTTCTGGTACGGAGTAAGCACTCAGTAAATATTACCCATTCTACTGTCCATCAGGTAAGGGCAGCTTCAGAACTGTATTCAAGTAGAATGATTCTAATATACAGCCTGTAAAGTAAATGTGCACCCTTGAGAAAGATACCAATACAGAAACTAGCCCAAACCAGTTCAATCTGAATAAGGCACTTGGTTTGATGCTGTCAATATAAACATTTTTAAGAAGATCACTAATCACTCTTTATTGCTGTGAATTTCTACAATATCTTGTAAATTGCTTTAAAGGGGTACTTAAAGTTTTCCATAGGACCCTGTCAAATGCAAATAAGGATCATGAAGGAAAAAATTTACACTTCATCAGTATTAACAATTTATTGAAACTCATAAAAATGTATACTATTGTGCTTTTTTGATGTTTTATATTACCATCCCTGGGACATACTTTGAAAAAAAATTGTTTTGTAGCTTTAATCTTAAAATATCTCAAAATCTCTTTTCAACTCAGAATGCCATCCATTAAATTCCTTCTTCTAAGGAACCATAAATGCAGTAATCTAGACCCTGATAAAGGTTTTAAAGTTGTCCCATAGGACACTTGGGGTGGAGAAAGATGGAACATTAGTGCCAAAGAAGCATATTATTTGATTCTCAATATAATTAATAAACTCTTTCTCTTCCCCACAGGAATCTGCTAAATCTCCAATTCTTAGTTGTATTGAGAGAAAAGATTTAGTTACCTACCTAACAGAAAAGGGAGAGAGAAAAAAGATCTGAAAACGGCTTTAAGTATTTAGTGGTTTAAACCCTGAATAAATTGAAGATTTGAATTAAAAAATCAGCCCTGGTATTTTTCTATGAAAATGGTGAACAGAAGGAATATATGTGCTCAGAGGAATAGCGTTTTATGCCAAACATCAATCAACCCAGCTTTAGAAGCCTATTTATAATACTGTGGGGGTCCTGGACAGTTGCACTTCACACTGTGAGGACCAATTCATGACATTAGCTAGTGAACAATTGAAGTCTTTGCAAATAATTAAAACTCTGTTTGAAAATGGAGATGTTTTCCACAGCTTTCCTGTGTATGCACGATATCATCGATATTCAAGAGTGTAAATATTGACTAGTTATTGCTGGTAGCCAGAAGGAGCAAAATCCCCTTTGAAATAATAATGTGGAGTGTGTGTATATAACATATACATATGTATGCACACACATTTGCATAGAGATGTTAAATATATAGTCATATAGGGAGAGAAAATATAGATTTCACTTTATGTGACAGTTGAATAGCTATACTTTAAACAACCCATGTTCACTGCCAGTACAGTTCTAGTGTGAGTGTGTATGTATGTGTGTGTGATATGCAATAAAGACGCAAAAATATTTCTGAAAATTTTTTATCTGTGATTTTTTTTCTTAACATGATAATGAAAGATATTAGAAAGCATGCCTTTTATCTTTAAAAAAAAGAACACTCTCTCCATTGTTTAAATTGGGATCTGAAATACTACAATTTGAGAGCTTGCAGGGACAGAATTAATAATCTTACCTAGTTTTCATGATATTTTAAGCCTATCTTAAATCCTTTTGAGGTGGAGGCAAAGCACAACTAATACATAAACTAAAATCCTGGAAATGGCCCCTTAATTTGATAATTTTTCATTTAAGAGACATAGGACTGAAAATTTTTTGAGATTAAAAAAATCCTTCAGGGTTATTATTTCAATTTACTCCTTTATCAGAGAACTCTTAAAGATCTCAGCACACTCAGATAGTGTGAAGATACAGAAGAAACAAGAGCCATTAGCCTTTTTCCATAAGGCTTTCAATTCAGAGCCAGGCGATAACATACACATGTTCTTTCTAAATCAGAGTATGGGCTCTCTATAAAAAGAGCTTATGTGGGGTGCAAATCGTAAGTGCAAAGAGAGAAAAGGAAGCACTTTGTACAGGTGAGAATTGTCAGGAAAGAGATGAGCCTCACCCTAGACATAATAAATCGTAGATACTGTATGGCTGGGGTGGAGAGAACAAAATAGTGCAGACTGAAGGAGCAGCATAGCAAAGAGGTAAAAGGGGGGAGAGCACAGTGTTGGGAGAAATAAAAACCAGAGAGCAGAATGAATCAGAGATTATGAGTTGGATTAATTAAAACTTGCTGTAGTCTTCTGAGTGGGCTTCCATGTTTTGTGAGTCAGCTCCAAGTGAGGGAGTTCATCAGAGACCAGCAGAAGAACTGGGATCTTCAGATCCATTTCTGGTTTTACAACATTCCACTTAAGCAAAATCATACTTACAAAACTCAGTGACACAAAAGCTCTGTGTTCACTTATGAAATGAAAGAATCATGATAATATTGACCCATCTATTTTAGTAAACACTGAGGTTTGTCCCCTAGCTGATATGACCAGATCTCAGCAGGGATTATGTTTCATACATCTGTATACTCCCCACAGTGTGAATCAAGAGCAGGGCTAGGGACATACACATTGGTAAGTTATTGAAGGCCAGTGGAATGAACTTGGTATCTGGTAGACTGCATGGAATTTCTCCCATAGCCCTTATAGGTGACCAGAGTCCACAGAGGTCTCTGACTTTTGAGTGTTAACGAGGCCATTAGGAATATACGATATTATTGGGATAGGAGATATGGTCTAGAATTAAAGGCCCCACTGGTTGAGCTGGCTCATACTAGAGCCCTATGACATCTTTGTGATATCTACATGAACAAAGAGATATGTGTGAAAATGTTCAGCCAAATGAATAACTGTAGACTAGAAAGAGAACAATTCTGGACAAAAAGTAATCCAATTTGATTCCAAGACTAATCCCATCCGAATCTCCGAATCTTACTTTGTAAACACATCCTCTGACAAGGCAGGGATTCCTCTCCAACTCTTGACAGCAGTGACATTAGCTAATAAAGCCAGGTCCGCACTCACAAGGTGACTTACAGAATCCAGGCCCAAATCCAGGAGATCCTGACCTGAAATGTTCCACCCATCTGCATAGAAATGGACCTTTGAAAAGGAAATGATTCTGATTATTTCCGTTTCCAAAGCTTGCATAGCCAGGTTTCCTTGCAATTCCTCGCAGTCAGCCTGAATACAGGAGAGCACCAGGGGGAGCTCACACATCTTCCTTCTTTTCCTCCCCCTCTCATGGAAGGTTGCCTCTCCTATCCCACAGAAAGGATGGGTCACAACAACATATATGAAATGATTCACTCATGTAAGCACAGGTAATTCATTCTGTAAAAATATTCGGGATTCATTTTGAAGACTCTGCAAAGCATTCCTCCTACCTGGCCCACCTAACGTCAGCCTGCGGCCAATGCATCTGGCTTTAAGATGTGGCCTCTTAAAACTCCTGGATCAAAAAGACATTATAAGGGCATGTCCCTTCGATTCCCCCATGTCTCCCCAATGTAAAGATGGGGGCGGGGTGGGGGGCACCTGCTTCCTTGCCATTGAAATGGCATGCTTCAGCACGCTCCAGTTTCAAGCAGAGGGAAGGTAAATAGAAGGGAATGGGGTCTTTCCATATTGATTAATGGGATTGATTTTTTTCTGTTTTGTATTTTAAAGATGAGAACTGGTCGCTTTTCTCTCTCTGGGATTGAAAAGGCAAGGCAAGGAGGAAAAACTCAAAATACATAATTCACTTTGTGTTATCATTAGTGCAAAGCATCAGTGGCCCAAGGGTCCTGAAGGACTAGATAACCCACATATATAAACTCCTGGTTATGTGCCTGTGACTAGCATTCGGAGCGTGGGGACCTCAAGACTCCCCAGTTGCTGACAGGGAGAGAAAAAAGACCCCCTGCGTCTGATACTTGATTCACAGATAATGCCCTTCACTCCTTGCTTGAAAGAAACACTGTATTTCTAACCCTACAGGTCAGATCCAGGGATCACAAAATCATAGAGATCCTAACCCAGGAAGATACATCATGAGGTCCTCTGACCAACTCTCTGCATTAAGGCCGGGGAGATATAATTGTTTCAAATTTTCTTTTAGAGATGAAATAGTTGAGGTTCCGAGAGGAAAATTAAGAGCCTGGGTCACGCAGTGAAATGATTTTTGTTCATAAATTAAAAACCCACTCAGTATCCAGTTCCCCGTCCCCAACCGCCCCTCCTTCTAAGACTGTAAATAACCTTTTTTAATATTCCGAGTCTAAACTTTGAACCACCCGCAACCCTAAAGAGGAAAGAGATTTATCATAAGGGAATGTAGAATAATTAAAAACCGAGGTAGCTGAACAGCTGGGGAAATGCTGGGATTGATCAAATAACCCATCAAATGCCGATGTCTCTTGAGTGGGAGGCCGGGAACCTCAGGGAAGCGCGGGGCCCGCCGAGGAAGGCAGCGCCTTTTGGGTCCCCCGTGTCGCGCTGCAGCTCGATCAGCGACGAGGCCGGATGAAGCAGCTGCTGATCCGCGCTCCT
>NW_005365989.1:888602-889779 GCF_000412655.1 Myotis brandtii | reverse complement strand
TGGGACAGGCGGAGACCAGGCCGCCACCGCCGCCGTCAGAGTCCAGACCGTGCGAAATGTTAGCAAAGATGTAGCAAGCGGAGGCTTCTGCAGTGAGGTGCAAATCCGAGCCATCTCGCTGGAGTGAATGCAGGGCCGGCCACAAAGGGACAGGGGGGCTTTAGTCCTGACAATAGCCTATGCATGGTTCAGACTTCCTTTGCCCACAGCGTTCAATCGCCTCGCCGAGGTTCAAATGCCTGGGACTCACAGAGTTTCCCTGCGACTTCGGTGGCTGGGGACCCAGCACCTGTGTGTCGTGCCTCCGATAGGGACAGCTGTGCACATCACTCTGGCGCAGCCAACCGCACCATCTGACCTGCGGGGAACCCAATCTGAGCGACGGAATTTGAACCGCCCCGCGGACGTCCATTCTCAGATAAAAATCCTAGAAGTGTCATTCTCCACTCAGAGATTATTTAAGGAGATGTCCTGGACGGCATAGGTAGACATATGACAGCCCAAGGAAGATATGTGAAACTTTAAATTGTAGACACTTAACTTGCCAGAAGTTGCAGTAAGCACCAACTGTCTGGGGCCCTTGGCAAATTTTAAAAAAAAAGAAGAAGAAGAAAAAAAAGTTCATGAGAAACATCACACTTCCAGGGCCCCTGGCGTTTTCTAAATCAGTGGGTGTACTCACAGGAGAGTGTGGGGAAGTTTCCTGAGCACAGAATTCATATTCCTTCAGCTCTAAGTCATAAGCACTCCTCCAGCTGTAGGATTTTAGTTCCTAATTCTTTAACCACCGCGAAGAATTCCTTATAATCAAGTGAGCAAAAGCATTTCCATTAACTATCACGGGATGGGAAGTAGTCCATTCCCTCATTTCATTGTATCATATTCACCGTAAACATTCCTGTGATCCTCTTAGGGATTGGCCAGGTGTTAAAGGGCCAAATAGCACCTTGCCCTTGAGCAGAGAAAGCCCCCAAGGCTGCTGTTGCAGGACAATGAAGAATGGGAGTCCGTTAGGAAAAGCCTCTTTTATTCCTCCTTACTTTTAAACTACTCTCTTAACAAACATCCTTTCCTTGACCAGTGAAGGAAGATTATTTAATTGATAACTTTTGGGGGCATTGTTTCTCTGTCACTCCGGGTTTGTTGTTGTCATTTGGGGGAGGGTTTGGGGTGTGTA
>NW_005365989.1:886592-888535 GCF_000412655.1 Myotis brandtii | reverse complement strand
GTGAAAAGGGAGATGGAAAACAGATTGGATGCTGGCTTTATCCAAACCCTGTTAGGTCTTGTTTTTTACGCTGCGGGAAGACGAAGTTGCAGTAAGTACATAATTGAAAAACAAGGTCTCTTTAGAAAAGAGTTAAGAAATAAGAATTTAGTGTCCTGGAGGGAAAAAAAAGGCCAAGCAAACCCTTAGGAGGACACAGTGACCTTCACATAGAGAAAACGCCAATATGCAAAGACAAGGGAGGAGTGGAGTGAAGAAGTACACTTTCCTGGGCCCCAGTATCAAGAACTTTACTTGCATTATCTCATTTAATTCTCCCACAACCGTAGGAGAAGGGTACAATTTTTAATCAACTCCTCCTTTCACAGATGAGAAATCTGTAATTTAACTGCCTGAAGTAAACTGCCTGGAGGCATATAGCTAGTTAAAAGCAGGATCAGAATTGGTTAAGGGGTAAAGCAGAATTCCTTGAGAATTCGTTTTTTAAAATCTGTTACAGAGGGAAGCTGGGAAATTAATTACCTTCTGAAGGATCTTTAGATTCGTGGGGAAATGATGTTAAGCTCACAGAAAGACATGCCTGTGAATTTTCTTGTTATCTATTACGTGGTTTCAGAAAAGGTGTGACAATTTGAGAAAACGGAATGGTGCCCAAATTCATTTAGTAATAACATTCTTTTTCAGCTGATAGACCCAGTAGATATAATTAGGCACATGTCCTTATTCTTCAGGAAATTCTTTGAGGAGAAAACAGAAAAGCTTTAGACTCTTTCAAATTTAAGAATAGTTTGACATTTTAGTTGGGAAATAGACAATCTGTATGATTGCGTTGACAAGGCACGGAAAGGGTCCTAAGGGTCCAACGCCCGACCCCACCCACTGGGAGGAAGTAAGAAATGCTTTTGATTCAGACAGCTCTGGCTGTGAATGTGAACCGTGCCAGCAGCGGCTCGCTGTGTGACCACAGGCAACTTTCTTAACCTCTCCGGGCTTCAGCAGCCCATCTGTAAAATGAGGCAGATAAACCTGTGCACGGTTATTGTGAGGATAAAATGGAATCGTAAGGGTGAAAGTCCTTAACTGAGTGCCTGGTGTACAGTAGATGCTCAAAAGTGTTATGTCGCCTGGCCTAGTGTGAGCAGAGCCTGGGAGAGCAGATTTTGAGAGGGTGGGAAGGCACCAGACGCAGGGGCTGGAGGAAGGAAGCCATTAGCTTCAGCTCTTCCACAGTTTTGCCTGGGGCTGGCTCTGGGGGGAAAGACAAGGGTTCTCACTAGTGTTCGGATCTATGTGAGAGGACAGACAGCTACAAACGCAAGCCATGGAGGTCCGAGAAGGTGGAGGAGAATGATCATGGGAAGCCTGGAACAGGTGATCCCATCATAAATCTTCTGGATCTTGAGATCAAACGACGATAATACTTTCAGAAACTGCAAGAAATGAGGCTGAAGCGAAACACCCCCCTGCCTGAAGTAGTTTTTAAACTAGTTAGTGATAACATAAGACAAAAATGTTTGTGTTCTTCCTTAAACCTTGAGCTAAGGGAATTTTATTCTTCGGTGTTTTTTAATTGAGACATTTTAATCATTGTTTATAAAAAAACTAAATATACACCATTTTTGCCTCATTATTTACCACTGCTCTGCCAAAAAGAAAAAAAAAAAGTTATTACTTTGGGGTTTGTGTTTGAATAGAACTGTGAAATTTCTGTTTTAGGAAGTATTGCAAAACAATTCATCAAAATGTTTTCCTCTGGTGTTTTCTGTCATGGAAAAGCTAGATTAATTCTAGAGATTTGCTTTTAAGTTAATGTGTTTTTTCTGATTATGAAAGTAATACATATTCATTGTAGACAACTCAGTATAAGTAAAACGAAGAATAAACTATAAAGAAAACAAGAAACCCTTTATTCCTACCAAATCGCAGATAATATATTTCCTTCC
>NW_005365989.1:849410-886582 GCF_000412655.1 Myotis brandtii | reverse complement strand
CCCCCCCCCCGCCCATTTTTAACCTTTGTTGGAACTATTTTTCCTCATGTCACTAAAAATTATTTGTTACTTCATTTTTAATGACAACCTGATTTTACATATTAAGAATATAATGTAATTCTCTCTTGTTGAATGTTTGTGGATTTGGGTTTTCACTATTGTAAATTATGCTATAATGAAAATCTGTGTACATAAATCTTTGAGTTTAAGATTCTTTTGTAAGATAGACTTCTATGATTTTGTAGAATAGACAACTAGATCCATATAAATAAATCTTTTTTAAGGCCCTTGAAATATAGGGTCAAATTGATTTTTAGGAGTAGTCGTAGCAATTTTCAGTTTTAGCAGCAATATATAAAGACTGCTGTTCTCTCTTAATGTCCCTAGTAATGACTAATATCATTGCCAAAAAAATCTTTTCTAATTTGATAGGTTAAAAAAAGGTTTTGTTGTCTTATTTGGATTTATTAGGGACCACTGTCATCAAACAGCTTTTTCAGATGTTCATTAGCCCTTTCCTCTTTTGTGAATTACCTATTAATGTCTTTTGACTATTTTTCTATTGAGGCCTTAATGCTTTTTTAATCTATTTATATAACCCTTTATATGGGGCCTTCTTTGTAATTGTGGCAAATGTTTTTCTCCCATTTTATTCTTTTCCTTTTAGTTTTGTTCATGATTTTATGTATATAAAATTTTACATTTTTTACTTAAATAAATGTATCAAGCATTTCTTGCTAGTTGTTTCCTTTGCTCTCCAGAAAACCAGATCTTTACTTACATTTTTCTACTTGTATTTTTATAATGGATTTTTTTTTACATATACCTTTGTATTACTTCTGTAATTTATTTGGCTTCAAGGTGAGGATCTGATTTTTTCCTCAAATAGCTAGACAGGTTTTTCAATACCAGCAATTCAACATTCATCCCTTCCCCACTGATTCACTGTGCCTCCACCTCAGTGACCTCTTTGTGATAACAGATGCAGTTATCAAAAAGTATATCCCAGCCAAGGACCAGCTTTGCAAATATGACCTAAGAAGTTCTTTCAGAAAAAAAAAATAGGTTCCCTTTCAAAGAAAGTTCTGTTTAATTAAATTTAACATATTTAAGAGGGGACTTTCCTGTAAATTCCATTTGGAGCATTTGGAATTTAAAGTAACCCCACTGTGATCATTTGACAAATATTTGTTAAGCCTCTACTATGAGAAGGAACTATTTTAGGATCTCTCTCTCTTTCTCTCTAATATTGTCAACAAGTGCTACTGAGTAAGTAGTAGTATCAATTTCCTATTTTTGGGGGCCAGACTTTTCTCCCTCCATTGAACTAACCGTCACTGTTCTCTGAGATCCACTCCTGGTCAGCTCTCCTCTTCTAATATGACACAAATCACATCTGCCAGCAATTCAGTTAGCTTATCTGAAAAGTTGATAAACTTGTAAGTCTTCAGTTTGCCCATCTATTCCTGTAGTTTGTCTGTTCCTAAGAACTTGTTATTTGCCACTTTCGAGGTGGCTTCATTTTGCATGTATTTCTGGATTTTCTTTTTCATGATAACCACACCAGAAAGATGCCCCAGTTGTACATTCTACCTTTCTTTTTGCTTTAAAGTTATTTAAATGACTTCAAGAGTGATTAATGATGAAATTTTTATTTCTATCAAACTCTTTGCACAATTATGTTACTACTAGGGGCCCAGTGTACGAATTTGTGCACCTTGAAAGGAACTGTGGGCTTCAAGGCTGTGGTGGGCACAGGGGTGGGTCTCAGCCCATCCTCCACACCCCCACCCAGCCCTTCCCACCACAGCCCCCAGTCCTGTCTTCCTGCAGCCCCGCTCCCACCACCCCCACATCGGCTGCAGCAGGTGTAAGTGGGGCCATTGCCAGGAGTGGATGTGAGAGGTGGCTGCCGGCCCCAATCGCCCCTAAGGAACAGAGGGAGGTGGAGAATCCCTGAGGGGCGATCAGGGCTGGCAGTGGGTGCGAGTGCCAGGTGGGACCATGGCGCATGGGAGCAAAGAATTTTCAGTAACCACCAGAGGCTCACCCTGATGACAGTGACCGGCCCCCCGCCTTGGTCTGGCACCCTCACTCACCTGCTCCACCATCCCGCCGCGGCCAACACCCACCATGTTCCACACTCTGCCACCTGCTGCCGATGCCCACCATATTCCACGTGCACCCTCTGGTGGTCAGCGCACATCATAGTGACTGGTTGTTCAGTTGTTCGATTGTTCGGATGTTCGGTCTATTTGCATGTTAGGGTTTTATATATATAGACTAGAGGCCTGGGGCACAAAATTTGTGCACGGGGGGAGGGGGGGTGCCTCAGCCCGGCCTGCACCCTCTCCAATCCAGGACCCCTTGGGGGATGTCCGACTGCCAGTTTATCCCCCATCCTGCAATCCGGGACCTCTGGCCCCTAACTGTTTGCCTGCCTGCTGGCCTGATCATTGCCTAACTGTTCCCCTGCCGGCCTGATGGACCCCAACTGCCCTCCCTGCCAGCCTGATCGCCCCTAACTGCCTCTGTCTCAGCCCCCACCACCATGGCTTTGTCCGGAAAGAAGTCAGATGTACGGAAGATGTCTGGTCACCGGTCTAATTAGCATGTTACCCTTTTATTAGTATAGATACTTTCTGAAATCAAGGGAGGGAATCAGATTTTGTGTTTCCCAGTCTAATAGAATATCAGCACTGTTCTTGTATAAGAACAAGTCAGCAATTGGATATGTGTTGCTGTAAAGGAGGCCTTGAGAACTTAGGAGAGCCCACCCGGGGCAGACAGGGAAGTGAGGGAATCAGGACTCAGTTAGGATCTGATATATGGTATGACGTGCTTTCTCAAGGATTTGCCCAAGGGTCTGGCTTTGGGTGGATGGCCAGAGGAGAGTATCTGCTTGGGTGGAACAAGGGGTGAGGAATTCAGGGGGCAATTATGACTCCTGATCCTGGCAAATGAGTGCCAACCACAAGGCCGCTAACAGAGCAAGACTCTATCCCAGAGAGAATGCCTGGACAACCAGCTAGGTCCTCACCATGGGGCCTAGAGGAGAAACAGAGCCCCAAAGTGTTTGAGAATAGACCTGGAATGGGTAAAAAAATTAATCAGTGAGCAAGTAAACAAAGGTGGATCAGATTAAGTTTTCTGCCACTAGGTAGAATAGAAAGTCTAGATAAAATTTTAGTTTAGTAGAAAAATACAGACATTTCACACTTCTTGCTATCCCAGTGGTGACAATGACACTAGGATGGGTCCTGGCATGGGCATTTTTGTGGCATGTAAACCTTGCCGTGTTCCATGTTGTGACTCCTGCCATTCCCCAAAAACTTAACCTGCTCTTGCCTGGGATTGAGCCCTCTCCCAATGCCCGTTCCAAAATAGCACATCAGCAACAATCACGGTGCCATCGCTTGCCCCTGAAAGTCTAGATACCCCATTTCCCAGATTGCATTCCATTGGAATTCAATGCTGGCCTTGATTCAACTTGAGTTGAATGTACCATTGAGTGTACCATTCCTCCTTCAATACTGTGGCTCAGACTTCTAGGTACTTCTCCTCTCAACTGAGAAAAAAATGCCACGAATGGGGTTAGAACCCTACTGTTGTTTTCAGGCACCCCCAGCAACAGTAGATTTGTATTGATATACAATACTAGAGGCCCAGTGCATGAATTCATGCATGGGTGAGGTCCCTCGGAGTGGCCTGCAGGGATTGGGCCCCAGCTCACACCTCCAGCCTCACAGTCCCGCAGCCCCACCTGGTACCCTGCCTTGGCCTGGTGCCGCCCCCTCACCTGCTCCACCATCCCACCTGAGGGGCGATCAATTGGGGATGGGCCCCTAGATTGGGGCTGGGCCCCCCACTGCCACTGCTGGTTGTCATCTGTGGGGCGATTGGGCCCCCGCTCACACCCGCCGTGGCCTGGCACCACCCACTCACCTGCTCCACCATACTGCCGTGGTCCCACTCTCATTAAGGCCCATTGGGACCGACTGCGCTCCACTGCCGCCCTCTGCCAGCTTCACGTCGCCGATGCCCTTCATGTTCTGCGCCGCCCCCGGTAGTCAGTGCACATCATAGCAAGCGGTTGAACTCCCGGTCGAACTCCCAGTCAAACAATTTGCATATTAGGCTCTTATTATATAGGATAATCAGCCCCTGGTGCTTTTCTGGATGGCTGGGCCTAGTAATTTGTTTCCGACCCCTTTTAACAACCAAAGTATAAGTGCCACTTACTGAACACACCATATCATCGCTACAGATTACCGTGTGACATTTGTAGTCCCACAGACTCAGACTGTGGGAGGTCTAGTATTCAGCTTTGTTTTAGACAATGTGATATGACTTTGAGCTTGTGGTTCACTATCTTTCTCACATGGATAGTTATGAAGCTATTGTTCCCCAGACCTTGTACTTATTCAGTTTTTCAATATTTATCCTGTTATTTTAAAAATTATCATTTTGTTTCTGATCAATTAGGCAATATATGCTCAGTGTAGAAAAACTGGACTGAACAGAAGCATAAAGAAGCAAATAAAAACAACTTACTATCCACCTGCCCAGAGATACCTTGTGAACATTTTGATATATTTCCGTTCAGACTCTTCACCTTGCATACATCTTTTAACATTTAAAAACATACTGCACGTATTATGTTGTAATCTACTTTTTTACTTAGCAATATATCATGTCATTTAACAGTCTCTGGAAGAATGATTATTTTTGTTTAGTATTTTTTTGTTTTCTTTTGTTAATCCTCACCTGAGGCTATTTTCTCCATTGATTTTCAGAGACAATGGAAAGGAGGGGAGAGACAGAAAGAAACATTGATGTGAGAGAGACACATCAACTGACTGCCTCCTGCACCAACCCAGGCAGGTGCCTCCAGCTGTAATTGAACCCATAACCCTTCACTGTGGGCTGACGCTTTAACCACGGAGCAACCAGCCAGGGCTTTGTTTAGTATTTTAAACCAAAAAAAAAAAATCCACTTCTGGGACTTTATCTATAAATAACTGTTGCTATATAGCAAAGATTTAGCAACAAATAAATTTATTACAGTTTCATTTATGAGAAAAAATTGGAATAATACAAAAATATCAAAAAAACGAATAAACATTCACCTACACAATGAAATACCACACAGCTGTTAAATTATACTTAAAAGAATATTTTGTAGCCCTAGCTGGTTTGGCTCAGTGAATAGAGCGTCGGCCTGCGGACTGAAGGGTCCCAGGTTCGATTCCAGTCAAGGGCACATGCCCGGGTTGCAGGCTTGATCCCCAGTAGGGGGCATGAAGGAGGCAGCAGATCAATGATTTTCTCTCATCACTGATGTTTCTATCTCTCTCCCTCTCCCTTCCTCTCTGAAATCAATAAAAATATTTTTAAAAAAAACAATATTGTGTAAAATGAAAAAAAAATTTATTGAGGATTTAGCTCAGAGGAAAAGCAAATTATAAGACTGCTTGTATGGTGTGATTTAATTTTTAATATGTAACTATTTTAAAAGATTAAATGATACAACAGGCACTGCAACAAGCATAATGGTTACCTTTGGTTGGTGGAATTATGGATGATTTTCAAGTTTTGTTTCACTTTGAGACATTTTTCTAATTGTCCAATAATGTGTTTATATTATAATAATAAAAATATATTTTAATTCATTATTTTTATAAATAATATTTTGCCACTTCAAGGTGGTTTTTCCCCTCATTGACACCTTCTAGCCAGCACCCACCCCCACCCCAGGCCTTCACCACACTATTGTCTATGTTCATGGGTCATGCATTAAAGGAAACTAAAGCAGCTGGATGGTGTACCTATATTTCCTTTTTCCTTCTCTCTTTCTTCTGCCTGAAATATGAATGTTATGGTTCAAGCTCTAACAGTCATCTTGGACCATGAGGCTACCTTGATCATGGAAAGCAAAGATGGTGGGGCAGAACGATAGAAGGAGCCTGCGTCCTTGATGACTATGGAGATACATGTCCTTGTACTTTTATGTGTGAAGTGCTTTTGAAATTTTATTTGTTTTTCTACAATATGAGCTACACCCCATCATGATATGTCATCTAGAAATTTGGTAGGCATACCTTCTTTAGCCCAATTTAATTTTTATTCCACCAAATTAACCCATGATATAATTCTCTTTGAATATAATTATTTAACTAACTATGAATTCCACTGATTATACTATTAACTAGCCAATATGTCTATATATTTGCCACCAAGATGGAAAAATACTCTGTTAGCTGTCTTGCTAAAGTAAAGATAGTTTAGATTTGTTCAATTCTCTCTGTCTACTAGGGTACATATATGGATGGTATAATAAAGAATTTGTCTGGTCTTTGTCCCAGGTTTCTGACAGGGAGCTTCAAAGGCCCTTGGAATTTCCTGAGTGATAGGAGTGTCTTTGTTAGTTAATAGACTCCCAGATAGCTTCAGGACAAGGGCTGGTCACCAGGAAGACTAACCCCATGATTAGAAAGTTGAGACTTTCAGCCTCTTCAACCTCCAGGGAAGGGAGGACGACTGGAGATCAAAATCTAATCAGATGGCCAATAATTTAATCAATCATGCCTGGACCCCAACTAAAACCAAAGTTCAGTGGAGCTTTCTGGCTGGTAAACACATTTATGTGCTGGCAGAGTGATGGCCCTGCCTCCAAAGAGAGAGGGCATGAAAGTTCTGTGCGCCTTCCCAGACCTGCCCTGTGTGTGTTCTTTATAATAAAACTGTAATTGTTATTGCATTTTTCCTGAGTTCTATGAGTAGGTCTAGTGGATTATCAAACCTGAAGGGAGTCATGGGAATCTCCTGTATTGGTAGTCAGTTTGCCAGAACTGTGGGTGACCTGAGGACTCCACTTGGGACAGACCTGTGGAAGACTCAGCCCTTAACTTATGGGAACTGATGCTAACTACGGGTGGTTAGCATTCACTGCATTGCAGTACGCCCAGCTGGTGTCTGAGTACTACCCAAGCTAGAAATGTATCCAAAAGAAAAAGAAAATTAAGTTGCTTGCTTGCTTAGTTATCATAGACCCACTGTAGTTCCTATGATTACTCTTTCTTTTCTAAATTAAACTACCTGTTTATGATAGGCTATATGTTATTACCCAATATGGAGATGTCATGTGAAATTCCTTTAATTTGTAGGACATTTGAAAAGATTTAAAGTGTCCTAAATTCTTAGTCTTAGTCCCCTGACAGCAATGTTTGCTCAAGTTGGGAGCATGGTTATTGTAGAATAGTTCTGTATTTTAAAATATATGTATATTTTACTAACTTGCCTAATGTGGTGATTCTCAACTAGGTGATTTTGCTCCCCAAGAGACATTTGGTAATGTTTGGAGATATTTTTGGTTGTCATAACTAGGAGGAGGGTGCTAATGGCCTGCTGTGGGTAGAAGTCAAGGATGCTGCTAACCATCCTACAGTGCACAGAACAGCTGCCGATAGTAAAGGATTTGCTGGCCCCAGATGTCAAACTGCCAATGCTGAGAAACCTTGCACTGAGGTTACCTCAGGAGTAGGAGACAAAGCAAGGATGCCCCCCAGGCCTTTATAACTCAAAGGCTGATCTTGGACTGACGCACATTCTGTCTTTAAATGATCTATGTTTCTTCATTTGAAGCACTTTTTATTTTAGAATCAAGTTATCCCTTTTCAGATCCACTCCCCTGTTAATAGTCCTTATCTTAGAAACTTTGTTGAAGGCATAGTATTTATTGCTTCTTCAACTTTTTGAAATGTATTATCCTAAAGTCTAGGATACCCAGGCTTTTTATGATTTAGCTCCAATATGTTATAACTTTTTTTTTGAGCTTTTTAGTACTTCCACATCACCCAAACTTTTTCAGTAATGAGAACGGAGTCTACTTTTTCATGAGATGGTCATGCCAATGATATTGAACATAAAGAATAATGTTCAATATACTTTATAGGTAATGCAAAGTATAAACCACTATATACATGAGACATCATTGCCCTTCATTGAGACTTTTGTGTTTTTCCTCTTTAGAAAGTAAATTGCTTTCCAAACAGACAGACTCTCCTATTAAATGTTATCCCTATTTAATTAAGAAGTGAAGCCCTAGCTGGTTTGGCTCAGTGGATAGAGCATCAGCCTGCGGACTAAAAGGTCCCGGGTTTGATTCTGGTCAAGGGCACATGCCTGGATTGTGGGCTTGATCCCTAGTAGGGGGTGTGCAAGAGGCAGCCAATCAATGATTCTCTCTTATCATTGATGATTTTTATCTCTCTCTCTCCCTTCCTCTCTGAAATCAATAAAAACATATTTAAAAAAAATAAGTGAATAACAGTTGGTGTGTGGACAGTAGAGTACGTTGCATCTATTTTTAAGGACTAAGATATCACTTAGGAAAGTTTATCTTCCTAAAGAAAGGATGGATTCATACTATATTTGCCCAAAGACTAATGACTGTTGTGTGATGGGAAGAGCTATTTCAAAAATAATTGATGGTATTAACCTTTGGTTTCACCATTCCAACCAAGGATTTATGTCAGACTACTAAGGAATAAAGATGGTAACCCAAAATCTAAAACAGCTTTGTAGAAAGCTGGTGTCTGTTGGTCCTCCATGGGAGCTCTGAGCCTGACACAGGAAGGAGCAGAGAACATCCTCATAGCAGGAGATGCTGACCCATGTCAGCTGGTCATGACCATTAGGTCAGTCTATTTCTGAGCCATACGTGGAAGACCAGGAACCACAAGACTAGCCCCAGGAGCCAGGGGAAAGGAAAAAGCAGGTGCCATATGGAAGCCAATGGTACCACATTTGTAAGCACAGCTGAACTCTCCTCAGAGTGTGGAATCTGAAATTACTGAAGGGTCCCTGGAATTCCTCCAATCACACTCAAGGAGGATTAGCTTATGAAACAATGAGATCCAGGGAAACAACTTACAGTCATTAAGAATATCTAAAACTACCCTAGCTGGTTTGGCTCAGTGGATAGAGCATCAGCCTGTGGACTGAAGGATCCTAGGTTCAATTCCAGTCAAGGGTACATGCCCAGGTTGCAGGCTTAATCCCTGGCCCCAGTCAGGGAGCTTGCAGGAGGCAACCAATCAATGTGTCTCTCTCACATTGATGTTTCTCTCTCTCTCTTTTTCTCCCCCTCTCTTCCACTCTCTAAAAATCAATGGGAAAAAATTATCCTCAGGTGAGAATTAACAAAAGAACCAGAATTAATCCAACTAAAGGCTTATCAATAATTGGCCCAGTGGCTGATCCCTTTTCCCCCCTTTCCCCAGGCATGAAATTTTCTCATCCTATATAATAAAAGGCTAATATGCAAATCGACCAAATGGCGAACGATCGGTCACTATGATGTGCACTAACCACCAGGGGGCAGATGCTCAATGCAGCCTGGTGGTCAGTGTGCTCCCACAGGGGGAGCGCCGCTCATCCAGAAGCCGGGCTCATGGCTGGCGAGTGCAGTGGCAGTGGCGGGAGCCTCTCCAGCTTCCATGGCAGTGCTGAGGATGTCCAACTGACAGCTTAGGCCTGCTCCCTGTGGGCTCCCGGACTACGAGAGGGTGCAGGCCAGGCTGAGGGACCCCCCCCCGCCCCCGCCCAACGCACTGAATGCACGAATTTTGTGCACTGAGCCTCTAGTTAGACTATAAGTTAGTAAGTCAAAGCTCTGTTGTCATCTGGAAACTTGTTGCAGGGCTGACAAGTGAAACCTACTGCCGAAGGACATGACCTTGAAGTCAAACTGGAGTCAAACCTGCACATTGACTGCTGGCAGCTATAAGTCATCCCAGGCTCCTCTGAATTTCCACAGACACTGTCCTCTTAGCCCTATGTAGTATGATTTTTTAATATTTTTATTTATTATTTATATATAATTATTTACTAGCACATATAATTCTCAGCTCCTCTCTCAGACCTTATTAAGGAAGCACATTGAGGGCAGGCTCCAGAAATGCATGTCCTCATGTCCCTTTTTATGCTAGGAGTCCAATTGTTTACAGCCAACATGATTTGGTATATTTTGGTTCACTTATAGTGTGTCACGGTGTTGGCTACATTTAATAGTACATGAGGTCTCTAACATAGTCAGGAAAAGGCAGTCAAATCACTTCATATGAACCAAATATCCAAATCAAATGATTACTTGCTTTCTCTTATTTTTCAACCATTTTACTGTGGTGCCTTTTGTTGGATTAAATATGAAAATGCACATCAGAGACCTTTGCAGTGAAACTAAATCTATTTGAGAGCTTCTCTTGACAGCTATCATTATTATATTTATTTTTGTAGAGTGTGAGAGATCACGGCAAGGTGGTGCCTCTATTGAGATACTCACACAATTGATTCGTTTCTCTCTCTCTCTTTTTCTCCCAGACCTGATGCACGAAAATTTGTGCAAGAGTAGGCCTTCCTTCCCCCGGCTGCCAGCACTGGCTTCCCTCCAGCACCGGCTTCCCTCCGACACCTGGGACCCAGGCTCCCCTCCTCCAGTTGCCCGCAGGCACCCAGGACCTGGGCCAGCTTCCCTCGGGCTGCCTGCAGGCACCTGGAACCATGGCTGGCTCCCCTCCAGCCCTGGCTTTGTCAGGAAGGACGTCCAGAATGACGTCCAGAAGACGTCTGGTCTAATTAGCATATTACCCTTTTATTATTATAGATTAGTCATTCCACAGACATAGCTCTTCAAGCTCTCCTAAGCTCATTTTGACCTGGACATCAATTTGATTGGGTCAACAGGATTTCACAGAATGGTAATTTCTTTCTTCTTCCCCTCCCTTTGACCTGGACATCAATTTGATTGGGTCAACAGGATTACACAGAATGGTAATTTCTTCCTTCTTCCCCTCCCTCCTTTTTAAAAAAAAAATATTTTTAATGATTTCAGAGAGAAAGGGAGAGAGATAAAAACATCAATGATGAGAGAGAATCATTGATTGGCTGCCTCCTGCATGCATCACACCAGGGATTGAGCCCCCAACCCAGGCATGTGCCCTGACTGGGAATCGAATCATGACCTCTGGTTCATAGATCAACACTCAACCACTGAGCCATGCCAGCTGGGCCCCCTCCCTCCTTTTTAAGCCCCACCTATCCTCCAAGGCCTATTTCAACTTCATCCACATGAGAAGGCTACACCAAACTGCCCCTTCCCTGAACTCTTGTTCACACAGTGTATCTCTTAATAGTTCTCTAATTGTTCTATGTTATATTGGTGTTTTCTCCCCAGGTGGATCATAAACTTTCTGGTATCTTTCCCTTACACATCCTAGCACAATGTCGCACTTTCTTTTGTGCCCAATAAACATTTGTCAACTGACTGGTTGGTTCAGAAACCACAGTACACAGTGGGGATGGGGGGAAGAATTAAAAGCAAAAGGCAGATCTCAGATATCATCAAATTTAGATTAATCTAAACCTATATGTTTCGTTTAAAATGCGCATCCCAGTCCTTGGCGCTGGTGCTGGCAGATTGGTCCACCGAGCCTCAGATTTCTGGGTGTTATTGTTTATTTGGCTTTCCTGGGATATAACGTTGAGAAAATGGGTTATAGTGCGCTCCTACTCCACTACACAGCCTATTGATTTTATATGTCATCAATGTATATTGTATGTCTACACTATTACCAGGAGAAGCAGGAGGTGCACGTAGTTCCGCCGCCGCCTCAGCCCCTCATCCCATGCTGTGCCCTATGGGAAGCCACTGATTCTTACACTTGGAGCTGGGACAATGCAACTTAATCAGACTGACAGGAAACAGGCAGCAATTACAGTGTGCTGCTACATCTGCTGGGT
This sequence comes from Myotis brandtii, assembly GCF_000412655.1. Lineage (NCBI taxonomy): Eukaryota > Metazoa > Chordata > Mammalia > Chiroptera > Vespertilionidae > Myotis > Myotis brandtii. The sequence continues at coordinate 874,780 of NW_005365989.1, read as the reverse complement.
TCCACTTCACTGAAGGAAGAGTTATCTCAATTTTAATGTACATCCCTTTTTCATGTTTCATTTAACCTCTGCTGTATTATTAAACACATCAAAATATAATGACACTCGTTAAAGAAGAAAAAGAGGACAGTTGGGATATTTTGGACTGTGTGCCTATCTTTGTCACTTAATTGTATCATTTTTGCTTCTCTTCAACATCTCCCCCTGGTGAATAACTAATTCAGTATATAGGTATTTAAATAGCGAGCTGGGAACTGGCTGTTTAAACACCTACATCAACACTGAGTTCAGCGACAATGAAATGGCCCTCAGTCATTTGTCTGTTTTCACTAGGATTGTTTCTCTTTTCAAAAGCATTCTTTTGCAATGTGTCAAAATAGCTAGTTTACCCATTATGGCAGTGCACATAAACTGCTTTAAAAGCAACTCAATGAAATTCCCCAAGAATGTAGTTATAATATGACTCAAGAGACCTCTGGAACTTAAACTAGCAGGTGTCTCACTCACCGGCCCCTCCTGACCTGAGATGCAGGACCCATTAAAGCATTCATTCTGCAAGACAAATGTGATGTCGTACCAGACTGTCTCTCATCTGGAGGGGCTTTTTTTTTCTTTCCATTTTCTCTTATCCCCAGCCTTTCTTTGAGCTCCAGGTTCATAACTGTATCTGAAGTATTTAGTGAATTTCCGTAAAAATTAAGTATCCATCAGAGTATAATTGTGACCTCCAAAACTAGACTTTTCCCCTGCACAAGTTTCCAGAGAAGTAATAGATATATTACAGCGGACTTCCACTTAAACTTTTAAAATATTATTTGATCAAGTAGAAATTGCAAGGTATTTGGGGCAGTTTGTTTGTATAGGGGAAATGGAGGAAAATGCTAATAGTTAAAGAAATGCTATATAAAAAGATATGAAAGTAAAAAGTTCCAGTGCCCAATTAAAAAAATTTTTAGATTTTTCTTTAAAAAAAATCTAATAAACATATTACAGGCATGCCCTGGCCTTGATTGAAGCATCCTCCCATACACCAAAAGGTGGCAGGTTCAATCACCAGTCAGGGCACATGTTTCTCTCTTCCTCTGTCTCTCTCTCTTTCTCTCTTTCTCTCTCTCTCTAATAAATAAATTTAAAAACATTTTTTAAAAGAAGAACAAGTATTACAGGCATGTCCACAATCAATAACAAACAGGTTGCTATGACCTAGAACAGTGGTTGGCAAACTCATTAGTCAACAGAGCCAAATATCAACAGTACAATGATTGAAATTTCTTTTGAGAGCCAAATTTTTTAAACTTAAACTATATAGGTAGGTACATTGTTATTAACTCAATTAGGGTACTCCTAAGGCTTAGGAAGAGCCACACTCAAGGGGCCAAAGAGCCGCATGTGGCTCGCAAGTCGCAGTTTGCCGACCACGGACCTAGAATGACAAAAAGTGGTACAAGAAAGATTCTGGATTTTCAAGGAGCTAATAATCTAGTTGTAGAATCAAAAACAAATACAGAAAAAGATAAGCCAGAGCCAAACAGGTTCCTGTCAGTATTGTGGAACTAATTACAGGGCAATACTCTAATGGCTTATGCTCCTCGTTATGTGAACAAGAAAGAGCTGAGGCCCCTGAGATCTCCTTTGGGATAAAAACCCTGATGTCCAGCCAGTGAGCATTTAAGCAGGCCTCCCGAATATCCATCACAGCATCCATTCGGATCCTTCCTTCTCCTGTCACATGGTTGCTAATAGGTTAAATATCTCCGGGATAAAAGAGTTGAATAAAAGCAACACTCCTTAACTCCTGTTTACTATATGTGCTCCCTATAGTATCATGAACATCAACCTTTAAAAAGACAATAAATAATCAGCAAGAGAGAAAGAGAACATAAGCTTGGATTAATGATTGCAACTAGCCATGTTGACAGTATTCAATTCTCCGAGCTCAAAAGAATAATATACCAAAGTACTTGCAAGTGTGATCACAAAACCAATGTCAAAAGTCTTTGAATAGAGAGGAGGAGAGATATCATAACCCGGGTTTGATTCCAGTCAAGGGCACATGCCCGGGTTGTGGGCTTGATTCCCAGTAGGGGGCGTGTAGGAGGCAGCTGATCAATGATTCTCTCTCATCATTGATGTTTCTATCTCGCTCTCCCTTTCCCTTCCTCTCTGAAATCAATAAAAATATATTAAAAAAAGAATTGACTTGAAGAGAATAACTTTGAAGAAGCGATCATTGGGAGCTAACATAGGTTCACTAAGAACAAGTGAATCTAACACTGAGATACCACTACACCCTATTAGAATGACTGTAATATGAAACACTAACAATAGCATTTGCTAGCAAAGATGTAGACTGACAGAACTCTCATTCATTGCTGGTGAGAATGCAAAATGGTACAGCCCATTTGGAAGACAGTCTGGGGGTTTCTCAAAAACTTAAACATACTCTTACCATATGATCCATCAATCACATTTCTTGCCATTTACCCAAAAGAGTTGAAAATTATACCCACACAAAAACCTCCACATGGATATTTATGGCAACTTTATTTAAAACTGCCCAAACTTGGAAGCAACCAAGATGTCTTTCAGTAGGTGAATAAGTAATTTCTAGTACATCCAGACAATGGTATATTATTGACTATCTATTCTATTTATATATCATCCTTTTAAACAACTCTAAAGTATACAACTGCGCAATTCTACCACAATTACTTATCCATTTAGATTATTCCTAATGTTTTGTTATAGCAACAACACAGTGAGGAATCCACACACACATACATCTGCTGAAGGAAAAACTCCTAGATAAATTTTGCAAGTGGGATTTCTGGGTCACTGTGCACATTTTTAATGTTGATCCATATTGTTAAATTGCTTTATAGAAAAGTTATTTTTATCAGTTTAAGTCTTCCCCTTCCCAGCTGTGCTGGAGACTGCCCTTCCCTCCATTCAGACCTTCATCATGCCAATACTGAATATCCTCAGAGTTTATTTTATTTTTACCGACCTGAAACTCACAAAGGATTTGTTACTGCTGCTTTTATGACATCTATTTGATTACTATTGAACTGAAATATTTCACAATACTTTTAAGCCATTGGTATTTTTTTTTGTGTGTAAATTACCTATGTATATCCCTTGCCTATTTTTCCTTTTGGAGTGTTTGTCATTTTCTTATCATTTTTAAGTTCTTTTTGTAGAGTAGGGACATTGGTCCTTTTGTCAGATATGTTGAAAATAGCTTTTCCAACCAAAAATGGCTTTAAAGTTTAATTCAAATAGATATTCACTATTAGCCTGAAAGAGTTAGCACTGGTGTCATTGTTGACAATGGACTCTAACAAGATGGGAAGAATGGAATTGGCTTTAGAGCTACTGAATTTTTGTCATTGGGAGAATTCAAATATAGGCTATTTGACCACCTCACTAGGACATTGTAAGATGTGATTCAACATTGAAAGGGTGGTTGGAAGAGGTTACTTTTATGATCCATCCCAGCCCTGAGAGTGTAGGAGTTTGTGAGTGAGACAAATATTTAACTTCATGAAAAACAAGCCAGTGCACCTGTGATAACAAGTGAGGAATTGATTCCTATTAAACACACACACACATACACACACACACCCTTGAGAGGAGAATAGTCTGAGCTGAGATGCCAACAAAAGGTGTGTGTGTGCATCTACGTGTAGACACGTGCCTTTATGTAAGCATATATAGGTACACATGAGGGAGGGAGATACAGAGGAGAAAAGAACATGACAACTAAATAATTCCATTTCAGAGTTGTAATATTTTTCAAATGTAATAAAGAACATTTTAGGATGAAAAGTCAAAAGAAGGATAGACTTCTATTATTAAAGAAAAGAGAAATAGATATATTTCCTGAAAAAGGAAGACCAGAAGAACAAACAAGACAACCGAACAAGCAAACATTGTTCTCCTATCTTCCACATGTTTAATTTGTGAATCATCTGGATAATTGCTTCAACTCTCCTTTGCTTTGTTTCAGAAAGGCAGCAGCTATATTGGAAATAAAATTATGAGTAACTATTATTTATGGGGTAGAAATTGATCCAAGTGTACTCGCACATGCATGAACACACACGCAAACACATTTTATTTTCCCAATTCCACAAAGTAGATACTATTATGAATCCCATTTTACACATAAATAATTGAGGCAAAGAGAAGATAAATAGCTTGCTCAAGTCACACAGCTAGTAGGTAGTAGATTCCAGATTCAAACTCAGGCAACCAGATTCCAGAATCCAGCACCCAACCGGTACTCAGTACTGCCTCTTACCCAGCATGGTGGGTATGTTGTATGTTAGGCTTTGGAGTCCATAGTCGACCTGGCTTCAGCTTCATGCTCCACTACTTAAAAGCTGTGTGACTCTGGGAGAATTTTTTCCCTGACCTGAGCCTCAGCTTCCTCATTTATGCAACAGCACTAGTGTCTTGCTCACAGGGTAGTTATGAAGATGAAATGAGGTCATGTTGGAATCGGAAACATAGGAAACACTTAATAGATCGCAGCTGTTATTATTACTTGCTTTAGACATAAAGGACATAAAAATTTGAGGCAAGAAATTTCCTAAAGACAATTAAACCATGTTACAATACCAGGCCTTTTAGAAATGTTACAAGCATATCAGGAAAAATACCAGGGTGGAAATGAAAGCCTCCCCAACCCTTCAAGTGCTATGAGGGTGATAAGACCACTTGCTACCAGAAGGCTCCTGTTATCCTCCACACAGATCCCTAAAGCTCTGGTAGGACTGGGTAATCTTGGGTGATAAGAGAGATGTAAGGAATTAGGACTCCTGATAAAGCACTGTGGTTTTGTTTGCTCGTACTTTGAGGAGATATGGGTGGCACAGATAAAGTATTGGCAAAAGCCCCAGGTGGGCTTAAAATGACTCCTCGTGCCCTGGAGAGCTGGAGTGCTGTGACATTGGGGCTGACCTGCTACTGTGTTTGTTTGGCTTATCTCGGAGCATGCTCAGAGCCACCAAGGGCAGGGTTAAGCAGGCAGACTGGACTGAGGGCTTCAGGGCTTTTAGTCAGCTGGATTCTGAAGGGAGAAAGAGCTCCTGGGTCTCAGAATGCTATATTATGTCATCATTTGAAGACACATTCAAATGTGGGGGAATTACATCTGTAGATATGACATTCTTTCAACACATAAGGACCAGATGTTGTATGGAGGGGCAAGGCGGCTAAATCAGAGCAGAGAGAGTCACCGGAGGTATACTGGGGGAACATCGAGGAGGAGTGGCTAATTCTGACTGGATGAAATGGAGATAAGGGAAGAGGAAGTCTTCCTATGGAAAATGGTCCTGAACAGGTCCTTGAATGAAGAATGAGTAAGGTGTTGATAGGTAGAACAGAAATAATGAATTCTTTAGGTAGAGGGGACGGCCATTGAACAAGTGTGGCAGCATTCAACACCCAGATATGCGCACTAGTTCATGAAGAATTCTGTAGCAAGAAAGCTTATAATTTTACCAGACTTTTCTGTGTCCTCTTTTTGCCCCTCCTCCCAAACTTCATACAATAGAAAATTAGCCATGCCATCCTTAAAACAACTTGCTGAAGATTGAAAAGCATTTCTAAAAATTATGTTGGCTAGAGTGAGAAGAACCAGGAATGTTAGCAGGGATGTCTGTTGGCATGACTTTGGCAAAGCAATCTGCCACTCTCTGGCAAAAAAAATTTAATGCATGGAGCCTTTGTTTTGGCATTATTACTTATGACCCTCTCCTTCAGGGAAAAAGATGTATGTGAGGGTCTTACTTGTTTATTCAACAAATACATCCTGAGTCCCTGTGTGTGACATAGCACGGGCATCCCTACTAGGGATACGACAGTGAATAAGGCAGACAAAAACCTGGTCCTCATGTAACTTACATGAACAAATAAGGACATATTTCACTTAATTTCAGATAGTGAGAATAGCTATAAAATAAATTAAGAAAAAGAATGACAGATGGAGGTTCACCCTGAGAAGGTGACATTTGAAAAAGAATCCAAATTATGGGGGAGGGGGACAGGGCCCATGCAAAGATTTAGAGCAAAGACAACATCTTGGGCAAAGAACATATTTAACAGTAGGTACGTAAAATGGCAAAATAAACCAACAAACAAAAATAATGGAAACAATGTGATGTTCATACTTTCAGATTTGGTTAACCTAATTTATGTATCTATAAAATGGAACACTATGCAGTAAAGAGGTTAAGATAATTCTCATGCATTGATAATAGAATGCTCTCACATTGGCCTGTGGACCAAAGCGTCCCACATTCAATTCCAGTCCAGAGCACGTACCTTGTTTGCAGGCTCCTCCCCAGCTGGGCCCTGTGATTCTCTCACATGGATGTGTTTCTCTCACATCGTTGTTTCTCTCTGTCTTTCCCTCTTTCTTCCACTCTCTAAAAATCAATGGAAAAATATCCTCGGGTGAGGATTAACAATAACAACAAAATGTAATAGATTGCTCTCTGAATCATATTAAAAACTTATTTTTAAGTTCAGTTGTTCAATATGGTATGATCCCATTTGTGTTAAACGAATGAACATAGCAAATTGCTAGAAGGATATGTAAAAACCCATCTGTAGCAAGGACAGGTAAGAAACAACTTGGATGTGAATCTGAAGCTCTGAGGGAGAAGGAAGACTTTAGATTTTCATTTGTATGTTTTATACTACTAAACTTTTATTAATATATGTACAACTTTTATAGATAAAATGTTTAATTTTTAATAAGATTAATCTTTAAAACTTTCTACAAACAAGGAAACAAAAAAATGTCTTTAAGGTATCTCTGTTCTTCTACTTTAATGTTCTGAGAATTTATTTGTTTACTAGAGGCCCGATGCACGAAGATTCGTGCAAGAATGGGCCTTCCTTCCCCTGGCTGCTGGCACCACCTTCGCTCTGGCTACAGCCGCTTTTCCACCTTCCCACGCTGCCCAGAGGCCACTCAGCGCCTGTATATGCAAATTAACCTGCCACCTTTGTTGGGTTAATTTGCATACTCACTCCTGATTGGCTGGTGGGCGTCACAAAGGTACAGTCAATTTGCATCATTCTCTTTTATTAGTGTAGGTTGCAATCCTTTCTGGGATAATAAGTCCTTTCAGAATTGTTTTAGAATGCTTTATCATTCAGGAAAACTACTCAACACGAGTTGTCAAAAGTGCAACAAATGGTAGCCCCTGGATCCACAACTATTCTTATGTCTCAGGCTGGCTTCATGCAGTCATACAAGGCCCAGGACTACAGGCCTCAAATTTGGTTCAATAAAATCTTAATAATTTTCGGATAAGAGGCTCTGCACTGCATTTTGCACTGGGCCCACAAATTATGTAGCTGGTCTAGCTTAGTGTAGGGGGCTATCTGTGGAGACCTGAGATTTAGAATAAACCACAATGATTGTCCCTGTCCAACCTCCCCTCCACCTGAGAGGTACTCTAAAGGACTGTGGGCTCAGGTATCACATCTTCTATTTTTTCAAGAAAAGTTAGAAATCCAATTTTTAATGGGGAAATCCTAACTTTTAAATGTTGTTAATTTATAGGGAATATCTAAATAGAATATATCCATACATCAAATTTATTTTTTATAACTCAAGCTCTGTTGTCTTTCCTCAAAACTCTTGTCAATAACAACTATAAACAAGAATTTGCTTTCCAGGGCTTGCATTTTCACACATGAACCAGACAGACTTTGCCCCCAAAATGTGTGGGACTGAACTAGCATGAAGTAGAAGTCACATCAGTGCCATGTCCATTTGTCCCAAAGTCGATGTGGTAGCCACGGTCTTACAGGATTTCAGTGTCTTTCACTTACTGTTATTTGCCTTTGTTTTGAATGTCCTAGCATTATTATTACAGTGGAATCTGGAGAATTTAATACTTGCTTTATATTTTCAGGATGCTTCTCAATCATGATGTGAAAACCAAACAGAAATAAAAGAAATTCTGGAGTTTGTTTGGAAGGTTGTGTTTCTGAGCAGTGCCATGCGAGAATTTCATAAAATGAGAACCAGCCCCTAGACATTCTCTCTCACATAATGTACTTTGCAACTCCAAACACTCAAAGAGTCTTTTCAAATCAGAGGATTTGAAAAAGGGATGAAAGTAGTGCTAAAATTATAAATCATGTAGCACAAATAATTTAATACATCTTCAATTCCTGGGTTTTAAATGAGCTATCCTTTAGAATCCTACATTTAAATAGTCTCTTAATGGATTTCCCCTCCAAATCCCAGGTTTTCTGTTTGAAATCGGATCTTTCCTGGATTTGAGATTATTTTTTTATGGTTAAAAAAAAAAGAGCTTTAGTATCTTAAGAATGAAGACAATACTTTAAATGGCCAGGGAAATACTCTTGGTCTATAAACTCCGCATCTCCCAATAGCATATTATAAGCACATACCTTCTAAGTTCCCCTGGTCCCTTGCCAACCCCAATGTACCATGACCACCAGTACAGAGGTCTCGTAAAAATGGCCTGTGCCCTGGTAGTTGTCAATATTGCTATGGTGTCCTCACTCCCCTCTACCCACTCAGCAAGTCCTCAGTGGTTGCTACAAACTTTAACTCTCTATGTCCAGCAGTTCAAGTCTATCAGTTTCTAATAATTACTGTACCAGGGATGCTAACTACTGGTGGTGAAAGGATTAAGCAATCTAAGGAAATTAGCTAGAGGACTCTTGAGTTTCCTTTGCATTTAAAGAGGAAAAGTTGGAGGGGTGGGGGCATTCTCTTCATTTGCTCCCTCATTATTGGCTAATGTTGCCTGTCTCATGGCTGGGAACAAGTTCAATGGACAGGCTTATTGCCTTTCCCCAAATGCTGTCAGTATATGAAAGAAGAAACTTGCTTTCCTCCCATTTTCTAGGGTTACATTTTACTGTTTGTAGTAAAAGTGAGCAGATCTATTTCTCTGCCTCCAGATCTGTTGATAGCTTTCATTGTAAGCAAGCCAGATTGCTTATGAGGTACCATACCTGAAATATTTGTAGTCTCCACAGACATAAGACTGCGATGACTTGATTGCAATAAACAACTTCGTTAGCTTCTTGTCAGCATTATATTAAGGCACAGAGTTGTTAGGCAAGAATGTGTACTTTCATATTTTCCTTCTCTGCATATATATATACACACGAGTAATCATTTTAGAGGCAACAACATTATCTTGATTTTCCAGAACAAAATAACCTCACATGCAAAAAGCCAAATAACTGACTATAACACAAACTTAACTTTCCTGAAGCAATCATGGCTCCTTACACATTTGTTATTCTGTTTGACATACACAATAAATCGTAATAGTTACCAAATTACTGTTCGGTTTCAGATGATGTGCACACATCTATAATCTTAGTTAGCTGGCCTGCTTCAGGAATGTCATTGCATCCTCCGGGGTAATTCTATATCAATGGCTTTTCCAAATAAATCTAGTTGCTGGTTTATATTAATGAACTGTCACAGTTTCTATTGTTTTCCCATGGCCTTGCAGCTGTATTCCTTCACAGGTGCTTGGCAAATTAAAATGATGCTGGTTCGGGGTTTCAGCCTGATACAAAATCACTCCTTCAGCAGATTGTTCAGAGGTTATTCATGCAAGAAACACATCTTTACTCTCCGCACTCAGCTTTCCTGCTTATCCAACACCCATGCCTTTATTGACGCTCTGCGTTTCTCTTTTCCTCACCAAATAAGTACAAAGGGAGATTGTCTTTCTTGCTTAGAACATTTCATTAAAGAATCACAAGCAGTGGAAGCATTATTTTTAAAGTAATGTGTTCTTTTCAGTCAATCCTAACACTGTGTTCACAGATTGCAAACATTAATTACTCATGTTTGCAGATTATATTTCTTTTTGGGTTGTTTTTGTTAACATCCTTTACCCAAGGGATCAACAGACAGGAAAAAATTATTATATACTAACTATTCAAAACCACATTAAAAATTCCCTTTTGGATCTATTATAGCCTTTATTTTAAAATACTTTGCTCATGACCAACTTCTACCAGTGAAAATGGTTAACATGTAAGACCCTACTCAATTAAATTCTCTGGCTTCTTTTTAGAAGAAGCACCCCTTCCCTGTGATGTGTCTCCCTAATTCTCCCTTCTTGACCGCTTAGATGCCATCACAGCATTTAACTCTGGGGTGTCCTGGGTTACCCCTCTAAGGAGTCATCACATTGCTACTTCTCTCAGGTCCCCAGCTTTGCATTTTCATAAACCTACTCACCTTCCAGTGGGATTCTCTGTATATATTTACCTTTATTTTTAATGTAAGACCTGCTGCCAAATTGCTGTATACTAAAAATTATCTATGGCCTCTCAGTTTCCATATTCACAATTTATTATGCTAGGGATGCAAATGTTCATGCTTTGGGGATAAGGCAGAGACATCTTTCCTTTCAACCTCCCTCAAAAACAAATGTGGCATAGACTGTTGGAGGACTACCTACTGTCCAACATCCATTCTATCCATTGTCCATCTTAGAGAGGAAGAAAGAACCACATTTCCCAGCCTCGCTTTCAAATCTGTTAGTCAAGGAGTTGCAAATGGAAGTGAGTACACACAAGCTTGCCCCTAACATGTGGAGGGATGGGCACAAGAGTACAAGTTGGGGTCTAATATTTTAAAATTATAAATTAAGTTACCAAAGTGCTAAGTGAAATTGCTCTTATACTGCTATCTTGACCAATGCACCCTCATAACGTCTGGGAGGCCTGGAATAGTTGGCCTCGTTCACATTCCTAGCCATGGGAAAGTCTGTCCAGGTGACCTGTTTCCTTTCTCCTTCTACCCTCAGCTCCAACTATAAATTAAGTTACCAAAGTGCTAAGTGAAATTGCTCCTATATTGCTATCTTGACCAATGCACCCTCATAATGTCTGGGAGGCCTGGAATAGTTGGCCTCGTTCAAATTCCTAGCCATGGGGAGAGTCTGTCCAGGTGACCCGTTTCCTTTCTCCTTCTACCCTCAGCTCCAAACTACACAGCAAGGGTACTTAAGCACATACATGTGAACACAGTCCAGCCTTGACATCCAAGCTCCATCCACATCCCTGCCTACCCATCTCCTGAATACAATGCTCCCTTAGCTAACTCTCAGGCCTATGGGTATGCTCACCAGTGACACATTCTGCCACCAGGAGGACAGACCTACAAAAGAGGCCCATATAGACCTAGAAGTGGGCGCCGGGCCATTTAGATTGAAATTTTCGGGTACTCAGAACATTGTCCAGAAGAAATGAGTAGGCTCTTAGTAGGTACTTTCCTTTGGACTATTGGAGTAAATAGGTCTCAACGTGAAGAACACAACTAAAATAGGACCAGAGCAGGCCCTATAAAGCCTGGATTTCACCAATCCAGGGGCTTCTCAGACAGTTTTTCAAAAGGGGTTTGACTGAGCTGGTAGGTTCATTTGCTCTTTTGCTTTCCTTCCTTCTTAATATATGGGAAAGCAACCATCTTCTCAGCATGAGGATAAAGTCTTTCCTTTAAGACTACAGAAAAAAAACTAGAATAAACTAGAATAAACCAAAGTTTCTGTTGACCATGTTAGCTGCACGCTGCCAACCTTTGGATTGAGTCACCATAAGAATAATGGTCTGGGGGAGAGTGGATATGAAAATCAAGCATTGGGACTTGTTTCAATGAGCAACAAATAAGTACTGGTTTAATCTCATTAAATAGTCATTGAGACATTGAAGTAATAATGTCTAACAGGAAATTGGAAATGTGATAATATTTTAGTGTTTTACATATATTTTTATTGATTGATTTTGTAAAGAGAGAGGAAGGGGAAAAAGAAGGGAAGGAAAGAGAGACAGAGAGTAACATTGATTTGTTGTTCCACTTATTTATGCATCCCTTGGCTGCCTCTTGTATGTGCCCCAACCAGGGATCAAACCCACAATCTTGGTGTATTAGGACGACACTCTAACCAACAGAGCTATCTGGCCAGAGTCATTTTACTGTTTTTGATATTAGTGAATTTGCATTCAATACTCTCACTTTGCTTTTTTAAAAATTCAATAATCAAAACTAAAAATGTTATTTTCTCCATTTTAAAAATGAGGGAACTGAAGCACATTGAGATTTAATCAATTGCCCATGGACAGAGAGCCAGTAAGTGGCAGATCTGGGATTCAACTCTGGAAGCTCAGCTAAATGACCATCCGAGCCAATCAATTTGAAGCTGTAGGGCTTCCTTGGTCTGCCCATTCTGGGGGATCCAGACTCTTGATCGTAGCAGTCAGTGGAGTCCACTTAGTCTGCATTCTCATACTTAGAAGTAAATTTCCCACCAGTGATTTTCAAGTTCTACATGGCATTAATGTATATTGCCCCTCCAAAAAAGTGGGGGGTGGAGAGTGCCAGAAAGGTTGAGAAGTACTCAATTTGGTAAAATTTTGTATTGCAGAACTTCTCAGAAACTTTAATATGCTAATAAGCAATGTGAATCACCAAGGTTAAAGTAGAGCACAGAGCCTTCCCAGACTTCTTGACCAAAGAGCCCTTTATTTTTCAACATCTCAAAGGGCTGGTGTTCCATGGGACCCACTTTGGGAAAGGTTTCTCAAATCAGTACTTTATAAAAAATACAAAAGTTTTATTGAAGAAGCCTGAATCCACACTACAGAATAAAACAGAACACTCTCTCCACACTATAGAATAAAACAGAAACTCTAGAACTCTAGAGTGGTGGCCCCCAATCTTTTTTGTAAGTCCTCACCCAAGGTTTGTTTTCATTGATTTGAGAGAGAGAGAGAGAGAGAGAGAGATATCAACGTGAGAGAGAAACATTGATCTGTTGCCTTCCTGTACACACCTGGACTAGGGATTAGACCTGCAACCTAGGTATATGCCTTGACCAGGAATCTAACCCACAACCAACTGAGCCACCTGGCCAGGGCACCTTGAAAACTTTAAAAAAATATATGGAAGACCAGGCAACACTCTGATTTCATTGTTTTGAGGTAGGGCCTGGGTCTTAAGAGCATGTAAGCTATTTCTAAAGAGTAGCCAAGTTTGAGAAGATCTGCTTTAAAATAATCTTAAGCATAATTATATGCATAAAACTCAAGGGACCCACATTAAGATTGTAATAACAAGTTCTAATTTCCTATCATTAAGGAATCATCATTGTTCTGATCAGGACCTGGACTTCTCTTCTCCTGCCTCATCCAAATTCTTCTATGTACTCCTCTCTTTTCTGTCATGCACTGATTCATGATGCATGCCATTTCCAACAATCAGATTCCTTAGTACATGTGTTGCATTACATTGCATTCTCTGTCCATTCAATTGTCCAGTGTTGACTGAAGTACAGTTTTTATTAATAGCAATAAAAGAGTTGGCTTCGTCCAACACATATTCTGCCTGACATCAGTTACTTAAAGTTCTCCCACAATGCTGTAGTTCTGTTACATTTACTTCCCTCTATAATTGGAATGAACTGTCTCACTGGTATCACCTGTTGCCTCTGTGTTCTGCCCATGCCATGTATCTGACAGCTAGAGAAGAGATAAGATGGGGATCTTACATTGTTTTTATTTTTAACTTTCAGACTGAGGTTGAGGAGGAGAAGGATTCCTCATTTCAGAAAGAAAACATGGACGTATTCTAAATGTGTGTATCAAACATTTTTCTTTTTAAAAAATATTTTATTGATTTTTCACAGAGAGGAAGGGAGAGGGATAGAGAGTTAGAAACATCGATGAGAGAGAGAGAGACATCCATCAGCTGCCTCCTGCATACCCCCCACTGGGGATGAGCCCGCAAGCAAAGTACATGCCCTTGACCGGAATTGAACCTGGGACCTTTCAGTCCACAGGCCAACGCTCTATCCACTGAACCAAACCGGTTAGGGCAAACATTTTTCTTTTTAAAAAATATTTTTAATTGATTTCAGAGAGGAAGGGAGAGGAAGAGAGAGGTAGAAACATCAACGATGAGAGAGAAGCATTGATCGCCTCCCACCGGGGATCAAGCCCGCAACCCAGGCATGTGCCCTGACCGGGAATTGAACCGTGACCTCCCAGTTCATAGGTGAAGGCTCAACCACTGATACACACTGGCTGGGCTACCAAACGTTCTTCTTAATTTGATCAGAAAAGCAGTTCACTCTTTCAGTGTTTTCCTACCATTTCCAGGTGGGTTACTCTACAGTCTAGGATGGTTGCTCCCATCCTTCCCTAGACCTCAGATGATCTGCCCTGCAGAAAGTAGGGGAATTTTTGGTTCCAGAGGTAGGCAAATTGCTCTACATGAGAATATTCAGGACCATTAAAACCTCAGCCATAACTCTACCCTTAAGAGATGTCAGAGACACAAAGTGATGCCCACAGAAGCCAGGCAGTCAGAAATTAAGGAGGGTTAGCAGGGAAGGGAAGGGTGTAGAAGACTGGATAAAATTGAGAGCAAAGTGGAAGGAGACAGGAAACAAAAGAAAAAGGACAGGAGGAGGATAGGGAAGAAGAACCGGAATGGAAGAGAAGGAGAGTGTGGGAGGAGGGGGGAAAGAGAAGGAGGACAGGGATGAGGTGGAGAAAGAAGAGGAGAACCAGGACAGAGCTGCAAGATATCATCTACCATGGCCTCAGGTGCCATTTAACTTTGTACTTTGACTAATCCTTCCCTAGACATCAACCAGTTCATACCACTCTAACTAATCCCTGTTCTTTGAAAGATTATGATCAATAGCAGTTTTCCGATGGTGGTGATATGTAGTTAAGTGAGAGCCACCATCATTTGACTGGAATTTAGATAACAGTCACCCAGTTGCCCAATTATCTGCAGAAAAGCAAAGCTCAAGTTTTAATTCTAGTAATATAATATCTCATGGAATTATTAGGAGGACTTTGAGGTTCCCAGTACAATTAAGATATGCCCTTTTTAATTGGTCAAGTGGAAAGATATCTCCTGTCTACAATGTCTTTCATGATTTGGATTAAGCCTTTCCCATGGACTTAATTGTTGGGGCTCTTTCATCAAGCTTCTTGTTAATATTCCTTGTAATATTCCCACCTGTTCTGATATCAGCCTGGCTCATCCATTACCCCTACAGGGATATTGTCACAAACAGGGCCACTGGCTCATTCTGCATCATGCCGAACACTCCAACACAGCTGGAGATCTACCAGCTACCTCTGATTCGATCATCTCAGGCCGGGCTGGTCCAGGCCTTTGACTCACTCACTGTACAGCTTGATACTGTAATTGTGTTTAAAAGTTTCCCTTCACCACTGGCAGAGTACAACTCCAAACAACGGAGGAGGAAACTATTTTCCATGAGACCTGGAACAGGCTCACCTACTATCGATCCCCCGAAGCAACTGGGACTCTAAGCAAATATGGAACAAATCTCAGGCACAGATGGAATGCGCACGCACACGCACACACAAGCCCACACCCTCCCTCTTTCTGTCCCGCCCTCCTCTCTGTCTCTTCCCTGTTTCCTCTTCTCTTACTTAGCCCAGCTATTGAAATGATTCCATTTTTCCTTACTTCTTCCATATAATGTGAGAAACCTCAGTTGCTATGAATTCATAATTCTCATCACCATTTCATAATTTTATAAAGTCACTTATGTCACTAGGAATGTGGATGTCTCATTAGGATTAATTCCTTAAAAAGTATGTCCACATAATTAATGCAATCTTCCTGCGAGTAAGGTCTGGCCTCCTCCAAAAATGCTACAAATTCTACGTTCTCAATGAAAAGAGATGGGCTGCTCTTCCAGCAAGACTGTGATATGGCTTTTTAGTGGCTCGTATCTAATCTGTGGGTGGCAGAGGAGTAAGACTCAATTATACCTTGGGAAAATGGATACCCTACTCCCATTCTGAGTTTGAACTCAGTTCAGCAGTCATTTCTTCACCAATGTAGCCAGCAATAGTTTACCAGCTTTATATAGAACCCACATCCTTTACGTGTAAGCAGGCAGGGTGGAGAATTGTCCATGTATGTAGGCGGTCCATAGATTTTGTTTTAATGGAGCACCTCAAAGAACAGGTTCCATTGGGGTGGACATTCTGCTGGCTGTTGATTCAGTCTCAGCTTCCTCCAGTGACGGCCTGTCTCAACACTGTCAGTACCTCTTCAGTGTTGACAATGAGCAGACATGATGGCAGGCTGTTCTTGTCTGCTCACTTAATGACTTCACTGATGACATGCAGGTGTGCACTGCTGTTGTACCTAGTCTTGAAGCTTCGTGTTCTCCTGGGTATCTGGAGGGCTGGCTCCATTAGCTTCTAGCCTTGTGAGAATATACAAAACTGTTCTGGGCGCTTGCCAACTTGAGACGAGCAATGTGTGGCCATAATGAATCCCTGACTTATAATTTTCAAGACAGCATTAAGGAAATACTAGGTCACTTCATGTAACAGACTGAAAAGCATCAAGACCAGGCTTTCTGTTACCAGCATTTGAGGAAGTTATTCTTCACCTGACATGTTACAATTGTGACACTGTTCATTCAGCCTTTAAAAGCAAGGAATTTAAACATGATCTCAAACATTCAATAGCAAATTTGCTTCATTCATTTTGTGACATTTCACTCGTCCTTAGACGAGTGTTTATGCACATGAACTCTCTAACAAAGCTGTCCTGATTGGAATCACAGCTTTGAGGAAAGTGCTTACCTTCCCTGTAACTCAGTTCCTCAGACACACCATTGGAAAAACCGATAGTACTTGCCTTCTGGGGTTATCATTAACATCAAACCATGCCTGGCACATAACAAGTGCTCAATAATGCTGGGCTGTTATTAATGGAACTGAAAACGAAAAGGAGGTGAAATGATTTTTCTTAAGTTTACAGAAAGGATCTGAGACAGTCCTGGGAATCCAAAGTGGGTCTTGAGCTCACCTTTCCACAGCTGCATCCACCAGATAATATCCCCTTAGACGGTGCAGCTATCAATGGTGATGGAGTGATTGATTCCTTTCTATGCGTTTGCTTGTTTACGCTGCTGCTCACCACTTTTAAGGACACCTTTTCCCTGCAGTTGTTTGTTCTTTTTCCTAATTGTCGTCTTGGGTGTCTAGTGCTGACACTGCTGCAGAAGCTTATGCAGACTGTATCTGTCAACACAGAGCTTGACTTGGCCCCTGATGAGCCAGTTACCAGTTGCTCCAGAATGGAAGGTGATGAAGGGACACTTGTGAATATGTTAATTTGCTCGGTTTCCTTGATTGAGCCTACAGGACTATGTACATTTATGTAGGACTAGACTTAACTTAGCCAATCATCAAATATTAACAAGATATCTATTATATGCAGGTAGGTAGGGCAGAGGGATGACTAAAGAGAGGAAACAGATGTTAATTCAGGGTCTTGCATGTTCTGGGCTCAGTGCTGGGTCCTACATACGATTATTTTATTTAATTCTCATCCCATTTTACAAATAAAGAAACTGAATCTCAAAGAGCTTGTGCCAGAAACAATTAAACCTCAGATGGCTGATTCCAGAATCGACCAGGAACAAGTTTATGAATGGACATTATTGGCACATGAGTGAAAGAAATAAACATCACTTGGGTCCTTGAGTGTCAGCAAGACCCATCTGCATTCCCACTCAATGAATATCTTGTCCCTTCTCCTTGCTACATCTAATCTCTTCACCTGTACCTTGGATCCCATCCTTTCTAGGACCATCCTATTTCTTCCAGTACCAGGTCACCCAACCCTGCCCTAATCCCACTCCAGATGTTCTATCTCTGTACATCATCATTTGTAGGTGCTGCCAGCCTTCTTCAGCCCTGGGTCCACTCACGTGTGACCCTGAAAAGTGTGCATCAAAGCCACAAACAAGATGCAGCAGGGGAAGCAAAATAATATAGAACTCAAGCATGGACACAGACTTCCAGAGTTTAGCTTCCATGTTCTGGCCCTCTAAATAATAGTGAGTATGCTCTGCTCAAGCTCAACTTCAACTCCCATCGAAATTTCCAGTTCCAGCATTAGCCACAGACCTGGTGAAAGATTTCTTTTTCTTAATTAATTTATTTTTGACAGCCTCTGGCCTTACTGGCACTGCTAGCCAGGCCTCAGCCCACATGGAGAATCATACGTGAGGCCTTAGGTCCTAGAGCCCGCCACACAATGGCCATACAACTAATGCTGTGGGATATAAACACAATGTTAGGAGTAAGGCTCACAATCCTCAGAGCCCAACCAGCAGAGCTAGCCAGTCTTTCAAATGTCCATACCTTCCTGTTTTTTCATAATCCATACCCCTTGGAGATGAGGGAAACCCATCAGACTGCCCAGCTTCTTGCTAATATGGCAGCTCTACATAGGAACAAATTGCTCATTGTTAACAGTGGAATCCTAACAGGTAAGAGGATTGTTGTGTGAGGATGGCCGGTTGTCCTAATTGGTATAAAGAACATATTTTCCACCCACATAACAAATTCTGTCCTATGAACACACTCATCAAACTTCCCCTCCCTCTGAAATATTCTGCTGAAGAAAAAAACCTAGCCCAAGCTTATACTTCATCCAAGGACAAGCCATATGGGTGGACTGATGGATGTGGCATGGTGTGAAGGTGCGGCCCCCTCAGCCCAATGTGGGAAATTCTGAAAGGTCATCCCATCCTCCAAACTTCCCGTAGGTCTGGCTGGAGCCTACACTGAGCCTGCATCAGAACCCAAATTCTTCTTCTTCCAAATATGGCTTCTTTCCTTTTCTCACCCTAGGTGTTGATCACAAAAGCAGTCTAATGAACTCATATGAGTATATGCTAACCTCCATCTCAATGTCTGCTTCCTGGGAAAACAAGTCTGCAACACCCAGACTAATTCACAGTCGTGCTTTGTGAAATGGGGCCCCACAGCTAATGAAAATGACTATGCCTGATTTCCCAGATAGAAGGGCAATCATTAACCTAGTGAGTATGTGTATCTGTTTCCTGCGTGAGGATTCACAGGAACCCCACATCAGAGTAGATCAGGACCAACTATAAAACCCTGGCTGTGGGCCACCCCAGGAATGGAGACTTTCTCACATCCTCATTGTATCAGAAGCCCTGGAGTAGGAAGGTGTAGTCTATTCAAAAGATCTAGTAATTTCTAGGTTCCCAGGGCTCATCAAGAACAATCATCTCCCACTTCTGAGTCACACTAACCCAATAACCAACTCTTCCAAGAAAGGGAAGAAGTTTATGTGACTCTTGGCCATGGTTGTATCTGTTCTCTCTCATATGCCAATCAACTTAACCAACCAACTTCATCAACCACTCTACCCAAACCTACTACTGAAACCAGAGCAACCATGTTCCTAGTGGTTAACTGCCAAACTTGGGAGAAGTAACATGTCCTGGGCTTGCTTTATAAGCTGATACAGTTGCTGCTTTTTACAGAACTGAAACTACCCTTCCAAAAATCCAATGGAATTCTCTCAGTACTCACATTTCAAGGCTTACTGTGGTTGGAATATATTCCTTTGAAATCTGGAGTGAAAGCTTTGTGATTGTTGGAGATGATACACTCACTCAATTGTTCCCCTCCTGATGTTAATCCATTCATGAAAAGAGGAGAGGGGAAAAGACAGAAGCCTTTCTGGAGAACACTGCACAGCTGCTCAGGAAATCTGCTCTTGGGACCCTCCCAGAATGCCCTGAAGGAAATTCACCATGGGAGTGAGGTCATACGCTCATGGCATTACCTTTGCTATTATTTCATATTATTGTTTGCTACTGGGCTGTTGTTCCAACTAAAAGAAACAGCTTTGTCTCTAAGATGTTGTGTTTTATTTGAGATGATCTGAGTCATCAAACTCCCACAGTCCTGTGGGAGTGGAGATAAGAGTTTGTGGTTGTTGGCAGCTGTTTATTTGAGGTGGAGGAGAGGACATGGAGGGCAGGTAATAGCTTTTTAAAATTTTGGTGCTGAATGAACAATAGCAATCTTCCAGGTCTGTGTGTGACATCTCTCCCTTTTATTCCTGCAGATTTACAGTAACAAACAAATCCTTAGCAATTCTGACTAAATATCCAGGAATTAAAATCGCATGTGAATGACACAAAAGGAGCACATGCGTTCTTGATACATGTGCTTTTTGGTCCAAGATCAACAGAAAAGCATCTGTGTGTATTCCATAGAAAAGAATATACCTGGAAACTGTAGAGAAATTCTGATTTCTTAAAATTCCCCAGACAAGGCTTTTCATGTATAGATACCACTATAGATGTATATCATGTCTTTGTCTTCTGGCTGCAAGTGTAACTATTCAGATTTTGCACTATGAACAGTCAAAATTGCCTTGGATTCAAAACTGAGCTCTCAATTTGTATGTTACAACATGCACTATCTGTACCTAGGATAGTATTTGTCCTTATCAGGTCATAAATGGAAAGTCACCTAATCATTGGTGGCTTGCTTACCATTGGTGGGTGTGATTGACATCTCTCACTATTACCATCTGGCAATCTTCCACGACTACTCCCTTATTCCACTGGAAAATAATCTGGGAAGGGCAAGGAAAAAAAATAACTGTGGATAAGATTGCCTTTCTTAAAGAAAGCACCAGAGCTAGAACTTTTTATCACATACTAGAGGCCTGGTGCACGAAATTCGTGTACAGGTGCGGTCCCTAGGCCTGGCCGGTGATTGAAGCATGAGCATCTGGTGTGGAAGGGCAGGTCCCAACTAACCTCTGGGCCCTGGGCAGCACATGGGCCCCTGGGCCCCCCACACACCCCCCTCCATCTGAGTCACAGCACTCAAGTCCCCACATGAAGATGCAGTGAGTGCGGCCAGATGCCACGGGCTGGGGCGCAGCATGGGCCTCTGGGCCGCCCAGCAGCACCGCACGGAAACCGGTCAGGCAGCATGCTCTCTCCCGGCTGGCCTCGCATACCGGCTCCTATGTGAACCCATGTGGAGCCCTACTGGCCCCTGCAGTCCTGGCAGCTGTGGCCCAGCTCACCCAGAAGAGGCAGCACAGATTGGGGCAGGCTCCTCATGGGCTCCCAGCACCTGAACACGGGAGCTTCCCCGGTGTGCGAGCCCTGGTGTCCCGGGGAAAGGTAGCAGAGGGAGTGAGAGCGAGCTCAGCAGACACCCCGAATTCTCACCACACCTCCATCCTTGTCACTCCCACCCCCAGGTAGCCAGTGAGAGGTTACAGTACATCATTGACACTTGCCATGTTCCACGCCGCCCCCAGTGGTCAGCACATGTCATAGCAAGCAGTCGAACTCCCAGTTGAGGGGACAATTTGCATACTATGCTTTTATTATGTAGGATACATCTGATCTTAAAGGCAAGAAGACATTGAAAGCTAAC
Organism: Myotis brandtii; assembly: GCF_000412655.1. Taxonomy (NCBI): domain Eukaryota; kingdom Metazoa; phylum Chordata; class Mammalia; order Chiroptera; family Vespertilionidae; genus Myotis; species Myotis brandtii. Next base: position 853,453 of record NW_005365989.1, on the reverse strand, counting down.
TATGTCAAGCATTGTCTTACACATTCTATTTGTTATTGGATTTGATCCTGATTATGACAAGGTAAATATTAAAATTCTGTATTTTTAAGTGGAGAATAAAGAATTTATTAGGTGGAATTAGTGAATGTATAAAGCCTCATTAAGATAAAAATCTACCTCTACATTTTCTAAATAATTTAATAACAAAAGTCTTTAAAAAAAAATCTAACAACTTCCTATTTAAAAAATGATGTGTTTTTAGTTTCAAAACCAGCTTACAATTTTTAGAATGAAAAGGACAAGAAAACTGAGACCCATATATCCAAGTAGAAAAGTAATTCTCTTCCTATCATTTCAAAACACCTCAAGTAGCCAGTGAAAATAGTAATTTGTGCTTGAAAGTTTGTAAGTTTTTATTGACCATTGTAATGGGCTGCTGGAAGTTCTCCTTTTGTGTGCTTAATGTATACACAGGAAGTAGTGTTGAATCCATCAGATTCACAGTCCTCAAAACATTTATACAACAATTAAACACTTTAGGGCTGCTTCAAAGCAAAGAGAAGTACAAGTAGTTTAATGTCTTTCAGTAAAGTTGCCTTCTTCAAAAAGGGCCTAACATATTCTAGTTCCTAGCTTTATGTTCATTACCATCCAATAGGATTTATTTTTCATTGAGCTCGGTATCTGATTATTTTTACCATGTTTTCCTCCTTTATTATATTCTTTACTTCTAAAAGAACATCTAGTCCTCTGCACACAGTGGGTAGTTTTTAAATATCTCTGAGTTGCAGTTTTTAATTTCTCAAGACTTTCAAAATTATATTAGTAGTTTGCCTGTGGGTGGCCTTTTAAGAAATTGTTCAGATTCATATTCTTCTTTCCTTTTTGCACTATGCTGCCAGGCACACAAATGACATAGTACATATCACTCTGATAAAGCATGTTTAAAGATAGGGCATACTGATACATTAAGAAATTTTCTATAAGGCATTTTAATAAAAATAAGCAATAAAATGGAAATCAGAGAACTGAGTTTTAGACATATGTGAGTTTAGAAAGTAAATTTTGTATTACCTATTTATTATGTGTATTTAAATACTAATGGGTAAAGCAAATAGTAATTTCTATAATGGTATACATTTTTAAAATGTCAAATTCAGAAAAAGGTGTCAAAATAATATTTACTGCTCCTTGTGGGGAAGAGGGTACACAAAAGAAGAATTTATTTGAGGAACTTTATTTGATTACTTATAATTTTGCAAAGTAGAGATCTTTTGATTAGTAGATTGGAATCTTTTCTAATTAGCACATCTGATGCTTTATGTAAAATAGTGTGACTAAAGGGATTGTAAAGACTTGAAAACAGTGTAGCAAGGTAAGTGTTCCTTTTGCAATCTTTATACTCTAAAAATGCTTACTGTTGGAATTCTTTCATTTTTCATATATAATGCAAAGGTAAGGCAGCTTCCACTCATTACCATGGTATAGTTTTCTGGTACTTATTGCCTCCATGAGCAGGTGCTTTAAATCACTAACAACCTATGCAACTTCGAGTAAATCATCTAAACTCTCGGGACCTGTTTCCTTATTTACTACAGGAGAAAGTTAAAATCAGTGATTGCTGAGATTCCCATTAACTCTAAAATTCTAAAAGTCTTAAAGGAAATCAAGAGGTACATACTTCCAGTTATAAAATCAATAAAGTAAAAGGATGTAATGTACAGCATGGTGCATATAATAAATAATACTATATTGCAAATTTGGAAGTTACTCAGAAAGTAAATCGTAAAAGTGCTCATCACAAGAAAAAATTATTATAACTTCATATGGGGACAGAGAGTAGATAGACTTATTATGGTGATAATTTCACAATATATAAAATGTTGAATCTAATGCTGTATACCTAAAACTAATACAAAGTTATATGTCAATTATACTTCAATTTAAAAAATTCTATAACACAGAATTGCATGCTAAGGGCTATCTTTTATCATGTAATTGGTACTCTACCAAAAAGATAAGAGTTTACATAAATCAAACAGACTGCTTAAAATATAAATCAAGAGGTTGAAAATGTAGAAATGATTTTTCACTGTCAGCCAGGATTGAGTAACTGGTACCAAACTAACTCTCCTATGTTAAACTGCCACAAACTGGACAAATATTTAAGACATTAGAAAATAGGAAATGGAGAGGGAACTAAGATGTTGGCATAAACAGACATTAGAAAATAGGAAATGGAGAGGGAACTAAGATGGTGGCATAGATAAACACCTGTACTCGCTGCCTCCCACAACCACATCAAAATTACAACTAAAATACAGAACAACCATCATCCAGAACTGCCGGAAAGTTGGCTGAATGTAAGTCCTACAACTACAGAAGTAAAGAAGAAAGCACACTGAGACTGGTAGGAGATGCAGAGGCAGGGAACAGGCTGGTCCGGCACCCACCTGTCCCATTTTTTCAATCCGGAGGGTGATCTCTGCGGAGGCTGCCCAGAGGAGCAAGGAGTCCCAGCCCCACACCAGACTCCCAGCCCAGGGTTCCAGAGCTGGGAAAAGAAGTCCCCATAACTACGGGCTGTAAAAACCAGTGTGGATTGGAGCTCAGTGACACAGAGGCTGCTGGAGACCCAGCTGTTCCTTTTAAAAGGCCAGCACCATGAACTGAACTTACAAGGTCCTGCTTCCTCTGAGCTCCAGCACCAGGGTGAGGCTCTGGGGGACACCTTTGTCTGGCATCGGGGAAGGAACTTGGGGCTGGCTTTATCCCAGACAGAGGTACTCACAGAGATCATTGTTCCTGTGCTGGGACCTCCCCAGGCGCAGGCTGACTGGCAGTCATTTCTGTTTGCTCCGCCCTGGTGATTCCCTAAGACCCCACCTCATCCAATTTACAACTCCACCCAAGCTGCCTATAGCAGCTTTTGCATTTGAACAGCCTGTCCTAGAAAATCTCAAATAAGCTGCAGCTGGGTCAGGAAGTCCCAATAAAAGGCCCAAAACCTGGCACCAGCACCAGCCTGCCTTGCTTCATAGCTGGGCCTCGTCTGGGCACTTCCAAACCAGATACAAAGAGGAGGAATCTGCATATCTCTCTGTAGCTACTGCTGGGTGGCCTCAGGCAGTGGCTGACTTTGGACCTCCCTGGAGACCCAAGAGCCAGTGTACCGAGTGGTCAGTGTCAGACCACACCAGATTACAATTCTACACATCCATAAGCAACACACTCAAGGGGCAGTCTCAGTGAGCACCAATGCCCCACTGAAGCAAGTCCTGCTCCATAGGGTGTCTCCTGCATAGCAGCTTGCCCACTGTAGTCGCAGCTGGTCCTCACAGCCAATTGGCCCAGAGGTCAATTCCTCCCAGTGACACCAATAGCAATCAAGTCTCATCTACAACAAGACTGTGCTTACAGCCCACAGAAGGATGCAGCTAGAGTTCCTAGCTCAGGTGACTGGGGAGGCTGAGCCATTGGGCCCTATAGGACACCTACTACACAAGGCCACTCTACCAACCAAGGAGACTTTAGCAGCTCTACCCAGTACATAAAAACAAACACAGGGAAGCAGCCAATGTGGAGACAAAGAAACATGTTACAAATGAAAGAAATGGAAGAAAGCAAACTACTGGATATAGAGTTCAAAACCACAGTTATAAGGTTACTCAAAAATCTTCTAGAAACCTCTAAGGGACTTAGTCAGACTTTCAAGGATCTTAGTGAGAATGCCAAACACATGGAAAAGGACCATTCAGAAATTAAGCATACACTGACTGAAATAAAGAATAATATACAGGGATTAAATAGTAGAGTAGAGAATTTTGAGAATCAAATCAACGATTTGAAATATGAGGAAGCAAACAACAACCCAACCAGAAGAGCAAAAAAAATAAGAATCCAATAATATGAAGATAATGTAAGGAGCCTCTGGGACAACTTCAAGCGTACCAACATTCACATTATGGGGGTGCCAGAAGAAGAGAGAGAGTAAGATATTGAAAACCTATTTGAAGAAATAATGACAGAAAACTTCCCCTACCTGGTGAAAGAAATAGACTTAC
>NW_005365989.1:790367-849158 GCF_000412655.1 Myotis brandtii | reverse complement strand
AAAATGGCAACAAATACATACCTATCAACAATTGAATCTAAAAACCAAAATAAATGAATAAGAAATCTAATGAACAGAATAAACTGGTGAATAAAATAGAATCAGAGGCATGGAAATGGAACAGACTGATGATTCTCAGAGAGAAAGGAGGAGGGGGTGGGTGGGAAGAGATTAAACAAAGATCTTATATGCATATATGCATTACTTATGGACACATACAATAGGGTGGCAAAGGCCTGGGGAGGGGCGGGAACCGGGTAGAGGGAGGCAATGGGGGGAAAAAGGGGATATATATAATAATCTCAACAATAAAGATTTTTTTTAAGGGAAATGCAAGACTGTGATCCTTGAGATTGGATAACTCACAAGGGGAGCTCCATAATCAATCAGGTACTCTACTGAGGGGCACACTCCTACCTGTGGTACATACAGCTGGAATAGAAATAAGCATGGTGGTCCCACTGAAGTGAGGAGGCAGAGATCAGAGTTTGGAGTAGCTGAAGTGGCTGGAATGTGCAAGGCAGGGCACCAGAGAGGAGACAAATGGGCCCAGTGAGAGCTCCAGAAGTTTGTGTGGGATTTCCCGACAAGTCCTTGGCCAAGGGCACAAGAGGCTTACCAGAGAGCAGCTGCTGTAGAGTGAAGAGAAAATCAGACACACTAGAAGTTGAGTAATGCTGGAGAAGTTGAATTTTCTGCCCAGATTTAAGAGATGTCTTTAACATAATGTAATATCCTTTGGTATCCAATTTAATCATCAGAAAAGCTGTACCAAAGGAGTAAGGACCATAACCTAGAGTAAGTCCCACTTTAGATCCCTGCACAATAGGATAAAACTAAGTCCTGACAGCGTCTACAGATGAGAGAGGTAGAGTCCCATCAATTAAGAGGTTTAGGAAATATTTTTGACTTTCCAAATATCAATCTAATAAAGTACAAAACAAAGTTATAATACAGGATGATCGGCCAATGATTGATGTTGCTACTAGAACAAAGATCATCACTTTTCAGAGGAAAACAAAAAAAATCTGGTAACATGTACAATGTCCAGAATTCAATAAAAATTACTAGCCATGCAAAGCAGAGGAAAATTTGACCCATAGTCAAAATAATACAGTCAATAGAAATCAAACCTAAACATGGTTCAAATGTTTAACTTATGAGATAAATGTATTAAAGTAGCTATTATAAATATATTCAAAGAACTAAAAGAAAATATGTTCAAATAATTAAAGAAAATATGATCTTATGATCATTGCAACATTTGCAGAAAATGTATTGAAAAAAATACAATATCTTTTCATGATAAAAACTTGTCAACAGAAAACTTCTTCAACCTGACAAAATACCTTTCAAACAAACAATACAGCTAACGTAATAATTAATGATAAGAGATTGAATAGTTTTTTCTAACATCAAGAAAAAGCAAAATAACCATTTCACCACTTCTATTTAACATTGTATCAGCATCCTAACCCGGGTATTATGGCAAAAATATAAATAAAAGATATACAGGATGGAAAATAAAAGACAAAATTGTCTTTATTTGCAGATGACATGATGTCTATGTAAAAACCTAAAGAATCTACAAAAAGACTACTGGAACTAGTACATAAATATAAGCCCAATGTACAAAAATAAATTCTATCTCTATATGCTAGCTACCATCAATTTGAAATAAAAATAACAACATAAATAATAGCAGCAAAAAAATACTTAGAAATAAGTTCAACAAAAGGTGCACTAGAATTCCCCACTGAAAATTGAAAAATAATGGTGAGTTAAGTTTAAAGCAACCTACATAAATAGGAGAGATATAGCCTATTCATGGATCGGAAGAGTAAATATTAAGATGTCAATTCTCCCATACTGCTCAACACTGTCAAAGTAATCCTGATTATAGTCTCATCAGTATTTTTCTTGTAGAAATTGACAAGTTGATTCTAAAATTCATACAGAAATGCTTAGTTTCTTAATTTACAAAACAATCCTTAAAGGATTGGAGGGTTTATACTACTTTAATTTAGAATTTATAAATTTATAGTGATCAAGAGTGTATAGTATAGGCATAAAAATGGATAAATAGATCAAACAACATATAAAGTCCTGAATGGACCCACAATTATACAGGAAAATGACTTCTGACAAAGGTTTCAAAACAATTCAATGGAGAAATGGAAGTCTTTTCAACAAATGATGCCAAAATACGTATATGGGAAAAAAAACTTAACCCCTATCATATATTGTATAGAAAAATTATAGATCATAAACCTAAATATAAAATCTAAACATATAAGCTTCCAGAAGAAAACATAAGAGGATATATTTGTGACTTGGTATATGCAAATGTTCTTTAGATTGAACACAAATAGGAATAAATATAAAAGAAAAATTGATATATTAGACTTCATAAAAAATGTTTAATTCCTGCTTATCTAAAGGTAGCATTAAGGAAATAATAGACAAGCCAAAAACTGGGGGAAAATATTTGCAAAATATATCTCTGACAAAGTATTGACATCATGGACTATAAAGAATTTATATAATTCAATAAAAAAAAGAGACAACAACCAAATTTTTTTAAAATAGCAAAAATTTAAACAGACACTTTACAAAGAAGAAAAGGAGCTCGACAGCATCATTCACTAAAGAAATGTAAATGAAAACCACAATGTAATGCCATTACACAGAAACTGAAACTGCTAAAACTAGAGACTGACAACACCAAATGTTGGCAAGGATGTAGTGCAATCTCAAATTCCACACATAGTTGGTGGGAGTGTAAAATGTTAACACTGCTTTGGAAAGTGAGCCTGGCTGATTCTCATATAACCAAACATACACCTATCCCAGCAATTCTACTCCTGGATATTTATTCAAGAGCTATGAAAGCATATTCCACAAAAAGACTTGTATACGAATGCTTATAGTTTAACTCATAGCACCAAAAATTGCAAACAACACAAGTGTCCATCAATAAGACAATGGATAAGCAAACTGTGGTAAGTGTACTAGAATATATACACATATATATACACACAACATAGATGGAACTAAAAAACATGCTGATTGAAGGAAATCATTCCCTAAAAGATTACATACTGCATGATTGTGTTTGTATAAAGTTCTAAAATAGGCTAAACTAAATCTATCATTTTAAGAAATTAGAATAGCCTCTGGGAGTTTGGGAGCAGGAACTGACTCCAGAGGCAGATAAGACAACACACGTGTTATGTATTTATCAAAAGGTATCACACAGTATACTTAAGATTTGTACATTTCACTGTAGGTAGATTTTACTTAAAACAAATAAATTATAAACAGTCATTAAATTCCAGTTAATGACACACATGCTGAAATGTTTGAGGTGAAGTATACTGATGTCTGCAACTTTTAGAAATACATTAAAAAAAATAAGATAAATAAGATAGAACAAATGGCTACAAATATGATAAAGAAAATATAGTAAAATGTTAATTATAGCATCTATGTGGTGCCTAAACATTTAATGTGGTTTTATTTAAACTCTTCCTTCTGTTTAAGATATTACATATTAAAATATGAATTTAACAAAATTGTAGGACACAAAGTCAACATATAAAAAATCAATTGTATCTCGGTATATAAGCAAAAAACAATTGGAAAATATTTTTACAAAAGCATTAAAAACATAACATACTTAGGAATAAATTTAATAAGAGGTATGTAAATCTATATACTGCAAAGTACAAAAATATTGATGACAGAATTTTTAAAGGTTTAAATAAATGGAGGAATATATTATGTTCATGGATTAGAAGACTTAATATTGTTACAATATCAATTCTCCCCATATTGATTTGTAGGTTCAATAAATTCCCAATCAAAAGTCCAGCAAGCATTTTTTAAAAATTAATAAAGATGGTCCTATGACTTAAATGGAACCACATAGCCTAAAATCACCATTTTGAAAAAGAAAAACAAAGAATTGAAACATCTGATTTCAAAATTTATTATAAATAATTACTCTAATCAAGGTATAGGAGTACTGTCATAGCATAAACCAATAAATTAATGGAACGGAATAGAGAGACTAGAAATAGATCCACATATATATGTTCAATTGATTTTTGACAAAGGTACCAAGATAATTAAATGAACAAAGTATGATCTTTTTAACATTTGGCGATGATACAACTGGATATATATTTATTACAGTGAGGGATCCCATCTCACTCACTAGGATAGCAGAAGGTTAAAGGATTGGTCATACCAAAGGTTGGTTGGGACTCTCATCATACCCTGCTGAGTGGAATCCAAAATGATGGGACCACTTTGGAAAATAGTTTGGTGGCTTCTGGCACAGTTAAATATAGATTTACCGTATGACTCAGAAGGAAAATATGCTCACAAAAACCTATACATAAATGTGTAGCAGTTTGGCCCGTAATAATTAATATTATAAATAACCCACATGCCCTTCAACAGGTGAACGAATAAGTAAACTGTAGTACATTTATACAAGAGAATACTCATCAGCAATTAAAAGGAACAAACCAATGATATGCTCAATAGTGTGGAACAATCTCAATAATGTTATGCTAAGAGAAAAACAGCCAACCACAAAAAAGAATATTATCAGATTATATCAAGTTATAGAACCAGCCAAACTAATCCATTGGATGGGCGGAGAAGAGATTGACCTCAAAGGATAAAAAGGGAATTTCTGGGATGATTGCTTGGGTTGGTAGATATACATAAAATGTCAAAACTTATCAAACTGTGTGAATATAATATATGCATCTTATTGTATATAAATAGCACCACAAAAAAGTTTATTAGAGAATAAATATAAATTTTTAAAATAAATATTAGCAGCAACTAAGACCAATGTTTTGAGACAATTTTTCTTGGTAATATTTGAGGAGACTTTCACAGTTTTAAATCCAATTTTTAAATGGGTGTTTGAATTGTACTATGTAAAGCTTAAAAGCTTATTAATGCCAACATAATATCTTAACCTCTTCCACACATTAAAACTGTCAATCAAACTTTATTACATGAATGAAATACTTTACCTTAAATCTGTCAAGATAATTGCTAACATTAAGTCAAATGGAAAGAAAAATAAAAGTAAGATGTGGAAAGTTATTTTTAAATAAAGAGCAGTTTCCATACGAAATTATATGCCCAGTGGTGATATGGTATATTGGTCCTTCTGCCATATCTTTCCATCTTGGCAAATGTTAGGAAGGGCTTAACTCTCACAAACATACTCAAGAAACCAAATGTATCAGTTACAGAGCCTTTGGCTGCAAGGAACTTGGAAATCCTGATTCAACTGACTTAAACAATAATGCATTTATGATCTCATATAACACATTCTCCAGGCATAATGAATTCCCTGGCTCTATAGCATTATCTTTCCATTCTGCATCTGTCCTCAGAACAGACCCCCTCCAAGCCTGAGACGGTGACTGCGTAACCATGACTGTATCCTGGGGGAAAGACACTGTATTTTTCTGCTTGTCTTATTTAAATCATCAAGTAATTCTTCCCAGAACACTTCTCACCTTTCTCTTACCAGAAACTCATCACATGTCCAAAGCTATATCATTCATTAGCAAGAGAAATGGGACCACCAAGGTGTACCTAAAACAGCTCTTGTTAGCAAGTGGCCAGAGGGAGGAGAAAGAGATCTGAACCTTTCACAGCTCTCTAGGCCAGCAATTTCCAACTTTTTTCATCTCCTGGCACAAATAAACTAATTACTAAAATTCTGCAGCACACCAAAAAGTACATATTTTGCCCATCTGACAGAAAAAAAAATAGGTATAATTTTCATTGATTTACAGAAAAATAATAGTAATTATCTACGCTTTTTTCTCCCACATGACTTTTTAAAAAATCAGGTACCTATACTTGTATATAAGGATTTCTGTTATCAAGAATTAACCAATCAAAAAAAGAAAATAATTAACCAATCAGACACAACATTGCTATGTGACGTGACCATTAAGATGCAACTCTATTATATGACCTATATACTTATGGTTCAAGACAGGGCAAAAACACTGGACAGCTATTGTGTTGGCTGCTGTCATTTTAAAATTTGACAACCTAAGGGACAAGAGGTCAGTGCCCCTGACTAAATAGTCAGGTGCTACATGTTTTATTTAACCAATCAGACACAACATTGCTATGTGACGTGACCATTAAGATGCAACTCTATTATATGACCTATATACTTATGGTTCAAGACAGGGCAAAAACACTGGACAGCTATTGTGTTGGCTGCTGTCATTTTAAAATTTGACAACCTAAGGGACAAGAGGTCAGTGCCCCTGACTAAATAGTCAGGTCCTGCATGTTTTAAAATTTTTTGCAGCACACCGGTTGAAAATAGCTGCTCTAGATGATTCCAATAGAGCCTTATTTGAGAACAAGTTGTTTAAATGTTTTCTTAGTCCATGTCTTAGTTGGAAATGATCACAATACCTGCTCTTGGAATGAGGAACACTGGGCTGGTGCCACTATTGCCATCTCTTAGCATATTCTCATTTTATAGTTGAGGAAACTGATAAGATTTTACAATCATATTTTCTCTTCCACAGGGGTAGACTTAAGGATACTTTTATGGTCTGGGTAGCTGAATACAGTGAAGCTAAGATCTGTCCTAAGATTGGCTGAGAAATGTTTAGTCCAAGATACTGACAACAATGGAATGGCTAATACTGCTTCTATCAAGGGTAAAGGATGAAATGGAGTGAACTGTCTCTCGCATATTGATTCAAACCACAATTAATTAATGTGTCACATTCATTAATGGCATGTGACACAACTTCATTTGAGTGTGAGAATTTTGCAAGGGTTTAATTTCTGTGCACGTAGAAGTGATGCCATAATGGGGGAAAGCATGCTGGGTCATGGAAAAGTAATATGTTCAAGAGCAACATAAACATTTTACCAGGCAAGGTTATTTGGACTTTGGCTAGTAGCATGTATTATATAGAGAAAATACCACAAAGTTTAGTATCTTATGCCACCGTGTAAAGTTGTTGACTGTCTGTGAGATGGAAACAGCTACCAATCAGCAATCCTACGCATCATGGCAATCAGCAGTGGAGAAAAAGCCCACGGCCATTACCAGCACTGATGGTCATATAATATGCTCCACTGAGAGCAAAATCACTACCAATTTCAGGGGCAGGGAAGTTATTTGCTGCCTGGCACTTACTCTACAATCACTGTGCGACAAACCAAGAAATAAATATGGTTTAGTGATGTAGAGAACAGTAAATAGCATGTAAGGAGTGAGAATTGCTTTAATTTTCTCTGTGATAAGTCAGCAAATGCTCTTGAGCCCCTTAAAGGGGGCAAAGAATTTCAGAGACTGGTTATAGCCGCTGGTGTTTTTCCATTTGATTTTTCTTTACTGGTAGAAAAAGCTCCCAGAGAGAGGCATTTGTGTGAAGGTAAAACAAAAACTTAACAGAATTTAAGAACAGAATTTCTTTGCTTTTCTGACCAGCGTGGCACTCACTTTTGACAGTCTACTGAGCTTCCCCTTCGCCTGTCCCTTCTTTCTTCTCAAGAGAACTCTATCGCACTATTTCTATTTCTGCCTCTACCTCTTTGTCTCTGGAAAAGAAGAAGGAGAAGAAGGGTGGAGAGGTGGACAAAGCAATTGATGAGATTCTTAAGACAAGGAGGCAAAGCTTTTCCTTTTCTCTTGGTTTCAGAAGATAGTCAAATTTAAAATCCAGTTTTTTTTCTACATTATAATTCCGTCTAGTTACTCTTCTCCTCAGTGACCTTCATAGAAGCAACTTTGTATAGTTGCATACAGGATAATTAGAGCTAAGACAGTAACAGGAAACCAGGCTTTCGTTGCCTTGGTTGGAGCCAGCCTGGCCATGGTAGCATTGCATCATGGGTAATTGTCTCAGCATTCCAGGCAGTAGATGTCAGCGGGTAAAGCAAGCAATGACCCCAGGTGAGCTGAAAATAGGAAGTGGGGAACAGGCAGCGATGGTCAAGTGCCTAACACATCTGTTCACTTAGCAATTAAGGTAAAAAAAATAATAATCTTAACCCCACGGGAAGGTAACTCCTGAATGTAGAGCTTCCCTTGAGTTATAGTAAAGATAAGGGTAAATGATGCTTTAATGAAAGGCATTATTTTGTCAGTTAAAAAAGTTCTAAATGTTGTATCATATGCACTGTCATTATACGTCTCATGTGTTAGAATTTTTGTGTGGATGGTGTGATTTCCATTAGTTCCTCCAAGGCTGTGGTAAAATTGGGGCTTTTTTTTTGGTGGTAAAAAACCCATCAGAAAAAAAAGTACAATTGACCATGCATCAACCATGCATTCCCAACACCTATAAACTTTTGCAGAATTTTCTACATGTGCTGATGTGCTTTTTATCTCAAGCATTGTACAACATATACAAACAGAATTTCCAAAAGATAATAAAATGTACACATAAGTTAAAGTTCTAACACTTTATTCCCACGCCCCAATGTATCATCCAGCATAGCTTCTGAGGTGCTCACACTGAGGCCCCTGACGTAGAAGTAAGAATAATGGGACGTTATGTCAAAACTAGACGAGCGTCTCAGGTTAGCCATTTACAGGCTGTGAGACTCTGAATCTGGTTTCTAGACTCCAAGGGGGTAATGATGCCCCTCAAATGGATTTTTTAAAAGATTTGCATAAGATGATGCTTACAGGTCATTTCTTATTGTCCCTGTGCTTTTGTCCCTACCACATAGTACGGCTCAATAAATGCCAGCCATTTTTAATAGTCATCATTACACATCTGAAGCCCTGCTGGGGTCAGAGGGACCAATATAATGTCTTTTTTCTATAAAAACAAGTCAAAGGGACATGTTTCAATGCAAGGAAAGCGTTAATGAAAAATCTCCATTGGTAGACAATAAAGAAAAACCCACCAGGACAGACAAAAGGAATGGTAAGGGATGGTAAGTAGTTACTTACTATATTTATTATCCAGAAAGGAATACAGATTATATATTTCATGAGCCAGATGGGAATCGTTATTTAATCCACAGTAACGAGTACTCTAAATGGTTCTATTGAATCTCTACTTGAAAGTGTACTTCAGAAGAGTTGCAGGCTATGAAGGAATAAAGTAAGAAACAAATGTAATGGTTAAAGGATATTTTTGCTAAAGCTTAATTAAACTTCAGATTTTGTATCATTCTGTGTACAATCTTCAAAAGATTTTTTTTTCTGGAAAAGAGACCAGGAAGGGTGCTATAAAATTAGCCTTAGAGCTATGTAGATTTTGAAGGGCCTAAGGAAAAAGAAAAGAAAAGAAAGAAATACAGATTTCAATTTGAAGCGAAGAATTGAAATTGCTTTCTGGCATCTCACACTTCCAGCAACATTGGTATCTACTTGAAATGAACAACTGCTAAAGGAAACAGCTGGTAGAAAGCTGTTAGTGCAAAGCAAAGTGCAATACGCATGCTGTAATTAGTTTGCAATCATTACTCAGTCCACTGTTGGAGGAAAACCGTCCTTGGATCACACTAAAAGCATTCCTATCATTGAGCAAAATTCAGGACCACTCTTCCCCCCAAAACCAGATAAAACCCTCATCTCCACCGTAGTTGATGATAACATGATTTTTTGAATGTGGTCAGAGTCACAACTGGACCATAACAAGGTTTGTTTACATGAAAGTGAGAAGTATCCTAAAATAATAGCTAAACATTTTTGAGTGTTTACTATATGCTAGATTGGTACTGTCCAAAGGAAATATAATGTAAATCACAAATGTGAGCCATATAAAGTAAAATTTGCCCAAGCTGGTTTGGCTCAGTGGATAGAGCATCGGCCTGCAGACTGAAGGGTTCCCTGTCTGATTCCAGTCAAGGGCACATGCTTGGGTTGTGGGCTCAATTCCCAGTGGGGGGGCATGCAGGAGGCAGACAATCAATGATTCTCTCTCATCACTGATGTTTCTATCTCTCTCTCTCCCTCTCACTTCCTCTCTGAAATCAATAAAAATATATTTTAAAAAAAGAGAGTCCTAACTGGTTTGGCTCAGTGGATAGAGAGTCAGCCTGCGGACTGAAGGGTCCCAGGTTCAATTCTGGTCAAGGGCATGTATCTTGGTTGCGGGCACATCCCCAGTGGGGGGTGTGCAGGAGGCAGCTGATGGATGTTTCTCTCTCATCGATGTTTCTAACTCTCTATTCCTCTCCCTTCCTCTCTGTAAAAAATAAATAAAATATATTTTTTAATAAAAGAGAGAAAGTAAAATTTACTAGTAGTCACATTAAAAAAAAGAAGAAGACTGCCCTAGCAGGTTTGGCTCAGTGGATAGAGCGTCAGCCTGCGGACCCAAGAGGTCCCAAGTTCGATTCTGGTCAAGGGCACATGCCTGGGTTGCAGACTCGGTCCAACGTGCAGGAGGCAGCCAATCAATGATTCCCTCTCATCATTGATGTTTCTATCTCTCTCTTCCTCTTCATTCCTCTTTGAAATAAATAAAAATATACTTTTTAAAAAAAGAAGAAGAAATTGTATCTTAGTTCAAGTTGCTATAACAAAATATTATAGAGTGAGTGGCTTAAACCAACAGACATTTTTTCTCATAATCTGGAGTTTGAAAATCCAAAATCAGGGTTGAGAACCCTCTTCCTGGTTTGCAGATGCCAGTGTTCTAGCTGTGTCCTCACAGGAGGGAGAGAAAGAGGGCTCTGGTCTCTTCCCTTCTTAGAAGGGCACTAATCCAATCATGGGGGCTCCACCCTCATGGTCTCATTTAAACCTAATTACCTTCCAAAGGCCCCCCCTTCCCAGATACCATCACATTGGCAGTTAGGGCTTTAGCATAAGAATTTTGGAAGGGGTAGGTGATAGGGGTGAATGACACAAACGTTCACTCCAAAGCAGCAAGTGAAATTAATTTTAATATTGTATTTTATTTAACACGGTCTATAAAAATATTATCTTTTCAACGTTGATTTAAAAAACTATTAAATAGGTTTGTTACATACGTTTTTCCTACTAAATCTAAATCTGGCGTGTAATTTACACTTACAGCACACCACAATGTGGACCAGCCACATTTCAAGCGCTCAATAGTAGCATATGGTTAGTGGCTTCCATATTGAATAACACAGTTCTAAATTATTTACATGGATTATATCTTTTAATCATCTTCTGATATTGTAACTATTGTCTCTTTTTAGACAAGAAAATGGAATTACAAAGAGAATAAGTAAGTTAAGCTAAAGGGGCAGACTCAAGAAAAATCTAGGTAATCTGATTTCAGAGCCTGTACTCATTAGCACTGTGGTGTCCCATCTCATGTGCTATTATTCTGGATAGCTAACAGACTATTATTCCTGGCCAGTAAGAGGATTTGAAAATTATAAAGATTGCCATGAAAAGTTAGTAATAGACAATAATAATAGACTTAATTTTTTAGCTGTTTCCATAACAGCCATCTTATAGGGTAAATACTGTTATGTGTTATGCCTATTTTACAGTTCTGGAAACTGAGACACAGAGACATTAAGTCACTTTCCCAAGATCTCAGAGCCAGGATGTATTGGAGTTGTTATTTAACCCTAGATTTTCTGACCCCAGAAGCTAAGCATTACTAGTAACCACGGGTTTGTTTCTGTTAATAGATCTGATACCAAAATAGACATAGAAACATTCCACAGTAGGTAGAAATTATAACAAGGCCAGAGTGAAAGAAATAAAATTTAAATAATTCAAAAAAAGAAATTTAAAAGATAACATAGAAGATAGTCATTTTTAGTGAAGATTAAAATTTTTCTGTGAATTTGATGAGTAATAAATAACACTTGGTATGAGAAAAGACATGAGTTTTCCACATAAGAAGACAAGCTGTTACAATCAGCTTGGCATTGGGAAAATGGATGGACAGTCCTCAGGATTTTTATTTCATGACCTTATCTTTCCATGCTACTTGTTCCAAAATTTCAACCATGAGAATTCCCATTTAGAATTAGATGATGAGAAACACATCAAAGCAAGATTGTTAAGTAACCATTAAAGAAATACACAGGAAAGATATCCCATATACTGTATGTGAATAAAAGTTACAGAATAGTACATACGTAGTATGATAACCATTTCTGTTGAAACAATAACAACAAAAAGTTAGAATTCACATAGAAAACTGTGGAAATAATGTATATCAGTGGTTATGGGACTGTAGAGGACATGGAACCTCAATTTTTACATTATATATTTTTGTAATGTTTTAATTTTTATAACCAGCATAGGTTACAATGGTAAAAATTTAGATAGGTAGGTAGGTAGGTAGATAGATAGATAGATAGATAGATAGATAGATAGATAGATAGATAGATGATAGACAGATAGATGCATTTTTGCTTCTTTGGAAGACACTGAGGAACATAGGCTGAAGACATGTTGGTGAAAAGACACAGTTCTGTGGAAGCAAAGGTTAGAGATGGAGAAAGGTGAGACAAGGCAGTCCCTAGCAGGAGAAACCAAAGGCAAGTCAGTGGGAGAACAGAAAGGAAGGGGGGACTTCAGAAGGCTATTCAAAGTCACTGTCCTTCTGGTACATCAAATGCAATAAGGAACCGTATCTACTAGAAATTTCTTTCTCAGACTTAACTTTCAAATTTTGCCATGGCTCTGACCTAAATCCTTTGCACTATCTGCCTACCTAATCTCATGTTCCAATGACAAATCCTAAAGTTATATTTCCAGAACAGACCTCTCCTTTGTCTTACAAATCCATATAACAGCTGGTGGAAAGTCATTTGGAACTGAGTACATATGTGTGCACCAAAAGATGCATACAAGAATGTGTGTAGCAGCACTATTCATGAGAGCCAAAAATGGAACAACTTTATACAGCAATGAGAATGGATGAACCACAACTACTCGCAGGGAAATGGATAAAGCTTACAAACAAGATATTGGACTGAAGAGGACAGACATAAGAGTATCTACTGAATGGTACTATCCATATCAAGTTTTTTAAAAGGACAAAACTAATATTTGGTATTAGGAATCAGGGTACTGGTTGCCTTTGGGGAGTAGTTCTTAGAAGGGAGAGCAGGTGATGGCCTTCTGAGGTACGGTAATTTTTTGTTTGTTTGTTTTTGTTTTTGTTTTAGGAACAATCTGTTTTATTGAGAGACTTCAGGGAAGGGTCGAAGCGCTGGGAGGACAATGGATCCGACGTCCTCGCCCGGCCGGATCTCGCAAGCTAACAGCCGCCGAAAAAAAGCGGTATGGTAATGTTTTATTTCTTGATATGGGAGCTGGTTACAGGGCATGTTCAATGTGAGATAATCCATCATGTGATACATTCTTCTTGTACATTTCTATATACATGTTTTAGATTTATAGAAAGCTTTAAAATATATTTGCAAGCTCTCGCAAATTGACTGATCAACATATTTTCAGATAAAGATGTAAGTTATATTTTTAGATTGCCAAAATAAGAATTTTGCATACTCGCTAAGTTCCTCTTGGCCTCCTCTGGTCTTAAAAATTTAGGTCAGCAGACAACTTGTCCATCTTCTCGGTGTATTCTTCCTAATCCAGTCATCTGTTGCCCCGACAACTTCAAAATCTGACCATTGTCAGAATGATCCAGGTAACTGGCCTATTGTCCTTGTCTTTCCATTGAAACACCAGAGTCTAGATGCAACAATTACCTGGTGGATTTGTAGTGTGTAAGCTAATCCATAGCACCAGGTATACAATAAGCACTCAATTATTTCTGATTGTTTACAGTACTCAAAATTCTGGATTTACATTTGTTGTCATATAGACAGATCTTGACTTATGAATGCTTCACTTACAAGGAAAAACACTCAGGTACAAAAATTATGTACCATTTATATATACTAGTTATAGTGATTTAAGATTATTTATTTTAAATTTAGTAATGTAAACTCTGAATGACATCCAGTAAAATTCTAGTCTTCCTAGGCACAGGAAAACGTAGTCTATTCTCATTCCAGTGTACTCTTCTGAGTTGCAATAAACAATTCTCAAGCACAATACACTATGTTTACTTGGATTAGCACAGAAATCAAAACAGCCTATTCATTTCTCATTGCATTATTATTTTAATTAATATAAGTCACACAGGTGCAATGTGTGATGGGAACTATTTATGAATTAATAAATAAACACATTTCAAAAGAACTATATAAAAAATGCCTTGCAAAAAAATGGAGACTGACTATTATCCAAAAGCTGTTGGGTTATTGGGCTATAAGCAAACATGGGGAAAAAAATGACAGTAAGAAATTTCAAACAGTAACCTCTCTGGAGGGAAACAAAGCAGTTCAATAGAAGTTTACAGCTGTACAAAAAAGACTGAGTTAAGGGTAATTTTAAAAAATCCTGAGAAAGTGATAAGCTCACTGAACATCCTTTCAAAAGAAAGGAAGAAAAATAGAAACCTGGGATTGAAATAATATCTCGTGGCTTTACAAAGCTTTTTATCCAAGGACCCATCCACTTCACAAAAACAAATTCATTACTTTTCTACACACACTTTTGATTGTGGGTAAGTGCTATGTTATTGCAACCTTTTGTAGGCAGAAGAAATGGAAGTAGAGAGAACACCCACAGCAGAGATCGGTAATCAGCTCAGAATAGGGTGTCAGACGCCTCTGTCAAATCCAACTGTTCCAGCAACTCTCCTACTTTTGCCCCTTGCTTGGATGAGCACAGCCTGATGGGTAACTGAGATGAAAACAATGTTACCACAACGCTCAGTATTTAGAATATTAGCTTTCTTCCAGGCTGCTGTGCAGACATTACCTCATTAATCTTCATAACATCTTTAAGGAAGGAGGAGGGAATGGTCTCCGCCCTCATTTAATGGATGGGGTAGCAATTGCTTAAGGCCAATGATTCAATGTCATGGCTGAAGACATTCCCCAGAGCCTCAGGTGGGACACCATCAGCCACTTGAGGAGTAAGTGTAGCTCTTTGGGGTAGCCCACAGCATCAAAATGTTTATCCAAGGCAGTCTAGGCACATTTTGCTGTGGAAAGGACAATGGGGGAAAGAGGGAAGAATGACCATGGCATGCGCACTCAACTCAAAAAGTTCACATTCATTCATTTATTCATCACTTATTCAACAAATGGAAGCCTCCCAGGTATCAATCCAGGTGTGGGGGATACAAATACAAATCAGACCTTGCCTTTAAGAAAATTAGTCTAGTAGCCTAATCACATTCTAAAAACTTGGAGCATAGAGTCATACCTATGAAATAAAAGTTATGACCAGATTGCTATGGAAGCGCACAGGAAAAACACTGAAGTCAGCTTAAGTGAGTCAGGGAAGGCTTCTCAAAGTACTTGTGGCTTGTCCTGAGATTTGCAGAATAACTGACGTTTAATTATGGGGAGGGCATTTCAAAGTAGAAGCATGAGTTCTCAAGGGGTTGTTTTAACTTTAGCAGGTGGCTCTGCTGCTTGAGGCCCAGGTTACCGTGGAAGAGAACTAGCAGCCCTGAGAAAATAAAGGGGGTGATGTCAGTGCCTGAGGAGCTGCATGCATCAAGTTCAGGAATGTGGACTTCACCACAAAGGCTTTGGGGACCTACCAGGATTATGAGAACATTAGAGGATACTTCCTGCAGTAATATACTAGTACAGCACATGGGCTAGAATGGGAGGTACCAGCCATCCCTCTTGTTGTATTGGGCCTGGGTGTTCCAAGCATGTTTACCTGGGCCCATCAACGCTGGGGTGATGGGAGCCCCAGGAAAGAGTGGCAGAAGTTCAGGAGACAGAGGTTTTTTCTACTCTCTGTTCTGAACTCTGCCTTCCTTGGCTAGACCAGACTGGAATATCTGAAGTTGACACAGAGCAACCAACTAGGATAACCGTAGGATAGCAGACCGAGTATTTCCCCCATTATCTATCCTGAAGGGGACATGAAGCATTTAAAGAGCTCAGCTTTTTACCGAGAACTTTGGGACATCATGTTGCATTATGAGCACACCCTTGGCACACGTGTTCTCCATGCTTTTCACAATTTTATATTCAAACAGGGCAGGGTAGGGACGGCGAGCAGATCTGTATCACGGGATATAATTGTGAACTAGTGAGACTAAACATTCTATTTATATATGAGGGTTGGTGTGGTGCTTTATATACTCTACAAACATATTGTGCCACAAATTATCTTATGTGGATCTTTACAACATGCCTGTGAGTATGCAAGACATGTAATACTATTTCTGCTGATGACTAGAGAAAATGAAGCTTGCGAGAGTTCAAAGAATTGCCTGGGTTAGAAGAAGAGCCAGACTCTACTACACAAGGCTTCCCGACTCCTTCCCTGTCCAGACATTTGCTCAGATGCCCTAATGAGCCTGAGAGAATCTAAAAAGACTGATGATGGACAGGATCATGACTGACCAAAAATAGGTGAGGTCTGTGAAAGGCAGAGGGGGAATCCCTTCCCCTCAGTCACTGATGTGTTCCAGCAAGTTCTCGGGTATGGCAGGGACTGAACGGGGTTAGGAAATCTTCAAAGGGAGCCCGCAGGTGGAATGGGCCATGACCAGACTACCTTCAAGCTCTCCTTCCCCGTGTTGGTGGGAACAGGAAGCCAACTTTGCCTAAGAACCTCTGACCCAAGCATTTCTAGTGCCTGAGATTCTGGCCCACGCCTGTGTAGAAGAAATACCACCGACACCAGACTGTATTATCTTTAATTGTGATGGCAACAACTCTTGAAGAAACTCCATGCTACTAATCACAATATTTGCTTAAAGATGTGCTCACACTAAAGTCATGGAGAAAATGAACACAGCGGAACGTAATGGCTGCATTACACATCTCGGTAAATTAAAGGAACAGCACAGTTTTCCAAGGGACAATGTGAAAATGTCTTTACTGCTAATGTTCCTTCTGGTTGTGCTTTTTGGATTTGATTCTAATCAATTTAATACATCCTCAAAAGCGCTAAAGCTAATATTTCCCTAAGTCAACTTAAACTTAACCTCAAATTTGAAAATTTCATGAGCCTCCTGTGGATAGTGAAATGACTTCCCAATGATCAAGTTCTTCCTAGAGTACCTGCACACCATCACTGGACAGGAGTTCCAGCATGCTGGTCTTCAGTGCCTGAATCCAGTTCCTCTGTTATCACCATCACTCCCTCACCCCTAGTTTCCTGCCTTTTCACAAACACTTTCACAAGGATTTCCTTGCTGTCTCCCAGTAACCCTGTGAGACAGGCAGTCCTCTAAGGGCACTCAGAGGTTCTATTGTAATTTATCTATTTTAGACCTATCTCACCCTGTTGGCCTGGTAAACTCAATTTCATTCATTTTTGTATCTCTAGTGTTAAAACCTTGTGTAATACAAAAACATTTTAAATGCATTCAGAGGAAGAAATGAAAAAAGTAAAAGATAATAGGTAGTGATGCCTAATTTACAAACACCCACCGAAAACGTAAGTGGCCTGGCCTTGGTGGTCACACAACTGTACAGCAGCAGATTTAGCTGTAGTCTCAGCACTCTGACCCACAGTTCCAGGATAGTAACCCCAAACTCTGCTGCCAACAGCATTTGGAGAATTCTAGCTCCTTCCCAGGGATGGGCAGAGAGAATGGAAGGCTTACTGGAGTCCCTGTTTCATCTTCTCTGTGACTTTCCCCAGACAGAAGGAATGGATCTTTTGCTCTGCCCTTGTACATGTCTCTCTGCTCAGGCTCTGCCCTCAGATCATTTATGTTTCCGAATCCCTCCCAAAGATCTTCAGTGCCCTGCCTTCAGGACGTAGCATTCAGTCAGTGCTTAGTAGATGGATGAAGGAGACAGAAGAAAGAAAGCAGAGGTGGAAAAACAAACAATGTACCTTTTAGTTTATTTATCAAACAAACATCTAAGATATTTTATGAAATAATACCACCAAGAAAATCAGGGAAAAACATCTCCCAAGTTGTGTTTTAGAGAAAAGCACACAATTAAGCTATGCTATACTTTATTTCATTAATGTAGTAAATATACATTTTTAGAAGATAACAAAAGCAGAATTATGGAAAGCAACCCCTCAGAAATATTCAAGCAGGAGTTAAAAATGGCGATGCCTTCTCTGGCAATGGAACGTGAGCTGAAGCATTGAAGTTAACTCTCCTTCCACACACATGTACTCCATCCCATTGGCACCCAGATCATAGGGGATCAGGTTAATATTCATAGGCTTCCTGAGAGGAGACACAGCGCAAAGCTCTGCAAACATGGACACACGGACATTCACATCTCAGTTTAAATAGTGCTCCTCAGAAAGGCCTTTGTGGACCACACTATCTGAAGCAGGCACCTGGGCACTTACTCTCGCATTACTGTATGTGGCTTCTCTGCATATCACCAATCACTAGTTGACATCTTTTATCATTTGTTTATTTTCTTATCACTCTCTGCCCTTTGGAATGTAAGCACCACAAGGGCAAGAACCCTGCCTGTCTCATCATCAGCCTATCAAGCCCTGGAGCCTGGACAGGGTATGTTTCACAGTAGATGGTCAATTAATATTTGTTGGATAAAATGAACTTCTAGTCCATCCTAGCCTTCCTTTTACAGACAAGGAAGACAGGTCCACAAAGACAAAACCATCTCAACACACAGCTTTTTGGTGGAGAGGAAGAAAGAAAGAAACCAATCACTTAGTTTCTAGACCTGTGTTTTTTCAACTGTTTTGAGGTCATTTTGCCTGTGTATTCAGATAGTACATACAACAGAGAAAAAAATGGAAGTGTAAAGGGAGTATGGAAAGATTTGTAATATAATTTTGAGCAAAGCCTTAATCCATTGAGATTATTCTGCCTTTAAAATTCTAACCAAAGTTAAAGAATAGATATAATAATTTACATAGTACAAATCAGGAACCATGATGAAATACTCTTCCCTTAAACACTTCTTCACAAGCTAGAATGTCTGTACATTATTCCATTAAAAAGCTATTCTTTAGGATTAAGGCATTGACTTCTTGGACTTTTTTTTTTTTTGTCAAAAGCAAAGTCCCCCTGAAAACTCTTAGTTGTTTAAGCCAACACCATTCTCAACCCCCTTCTCCCCTTCACTCTTTTTAGAAGCTCCAAAAGTGAAATACTGGTGTTCCCAGCATCCCTTGCAAGCAGGAGGAATATATAACAAAGATCTAGCCAATGAAACTTAAGTGAAATCTATGAGGCGGCTTTGAGGACAATTTTCATTTTCCTAATAAAGTGTCAAACATTGAAGCTTTTTCTTTCCTCACTTCTTTCTGCCTTCAACGTGTACTTGATGTCTGGAACTTTGACAGCCACGCTGTAACCATGAGGGAAACATTAAACAGATCTGAGAGGTTCCAGCTTGACATCATTGAGCCTCTAAAATACCGCCAGTAGCTGCCTGCCTCCAGAGTTTCAGAAGGTGAGAAAAATACATTCTTATTTGCAAAAGGCACAACTGGGTTAACCCACAGTTAGTTGGGTTCTTCTTTACATGCAATAGAATTCCTTTTAAGCAACAAATTTTTAATTACCTGCATTATTTTGTAGGTAAAGAGCCAGGAAACTAAAGACTCGAATCTCACCCTCCTGCCTTCAATCTCCTAACAGTTCTCCAGAAGCCGCTGGGCAAGACAGCCCACTGATGTCCATTAGTCTCCAGGGGCCCAGAGCAGAGTGGGAAAGGACAGGGAGTGAATCTGGAGAGGCAAATGGAAGTCCGCTAGGACAACCAGTAGTTTCTAGATTCCTCTTCTTAGGAACAAAATCCTTATATCAAATGAAACAGACGTACCAACCCAATACTCCAGTCAGATGAGTGCAGGGCTCACCCAGCAGAGGAAGAGCCAGTGTGTCATGCTCTCCACCGCCCTCTGACCCCTGTGGTGTGGCAGCACCTCCCCACCCCCACCCCCAACTCCACCTCTGCTAAACTTAGGCATGCTTGAAAAATAAATTTGCAAACCACAAATATATAGGATTGTCAGATAAAATACAGGGCCTCCTTCAGCTAAATTTGAATCACAGATATACAACAAATATTGCATTAGACATACTTAAATTACATTTTTATTTTTTGGGTATCTGATATTAAAATTTATCTGGGAATCCAGTTATTTTTATTTGCTAATTCTGACCACCTAATCATTCATAACATTATTTAGCACAGATCTGTAGGGACAGGACACAGAAGAGTCAAGCTTTTCTAAAGGAGACAGAATATAAAGCTGAAAGTGGAAGAGAAGTACGGAAAGGTAACCTAAAAAGGCTTGAAAATAGACTTTATCTAGTTCACGATTTCATTCAAGACTGGCTATGAAAAGACCATGGCAGCTTTCCTGCTAAACTACATCTTTTGTGTATTTCCAAATGCCCCATGGATAGTCCATTTGCTCTCTTAAAAGTGGAAAATACCAAGGCACCCACAGGAAGGGGAAGAAGGATGTGAAGCATTGCTATCAACGTCTTCAAATCCTGGCTTCTCGAAAGACTCCCAATCTGGGACATTTGGCTGTTTTCAGAGGCAGAAAATGTTCTTCATCCAATTAAATAAAATGAGGCAGAAGCCAGGTGGAATGCTTCCAGTTAAATACTTGCTCCTCTTATCTTCTCGTTCACACCCTTCCCCTCATTATCACAACAGAGCACATCAAGCGCACCCTCCGTTTCTAATGAAGATGTTCCCACTGTATTCCTAATGAAAACAGTGCACGCATAATAGCCCCTTTGCTTTATGAAAGATGTGAGTGACATGGAAGCCCCAAAGTTGCCTGGAAAAGCTGGCACGCCGGTCAGGTCCCTTCGTGAATTCCTGGTTACAGCGAAGAGAGCAGGACACAGAATGTTTAAAAATCCCGTTATTAGCAATTCAGTTCACAGTCATCATGCCTGATGCCAGTTTATTAAAATATTAAGACTCATAGAGAAATTATGTTCAGAATCCTACGAAAAGCTAAATAGAAGTACACAATCAGAACAGGTTATCAAAATCTGTACCTTTAGGAATCCCTAACTGGCTCAGCTTGTTGGGTTGAAAACTGAAGCCAAGATCACGGTGCTTCGATTCAAAAAAGGAAGACAAATTGGAACAAACAACCAAAAGTGTTGCTGATGTTTATGAGCAATGTGGTTTATTATAAGAAAAGCCAAGACGGAAATACTCTGTGACTCTGATACTTGTGAAACAAAACGTTACCTGTGCAGAGAAACAGAAGAAAGCCCTTATAGAATTAATGATTCATTCGCAAGTAGATTTTTTTTTTAAATTCAATAATGGAAAAGATTGGGACATATGTGGGAGGTGGAAGCATGTGAAGCCATCTCCATTTTACCCTATTTTTAGACGAGGAGTGGAAGTCACTCCGGGAGCCAGGAAGAAGCCAGAGTACAGTTCTGCTCTGACTGCTCGCTGAGCGACTGCACCTCGCACTGTACTGTTCTAGGCTACTTAGAAAGTGCTCTCCTCCAAATGGACTTGGAAATATTTTTCCTGATGCTACAAAATGATTAAAAATAAGTATTATTTAAAAATTAATATTAAAAATATTTTGGAGAGATCATCTCTATCTACATCTCCAAAATACCCAGTTATCTCCAAACCAGAGAGATAGACAGATACATGTATGCATATCCTTCTAAAGAAACATTCTTCTCTAATGGTAGAGAAGACTCTCAACATCTATAATAATAAAAGCATAATATGCTAATTAGCCCAGGTGCCCTTCCAGACGACCTTCCAGACGAAGGCAGGGCTGTGAGGGAAGCCCGGGTCCTGGGTGCCAGAGGGAAGCTGGTGCCGGCAGCCGGGAGAAGGAAGGCCTACTCTTGCACAAATTTTGTGCATGGGGCCTCCAGTGTCTAAATAATAAGGAATTTTAAGCTGTGACATCCACCTTATATTAAATAATCCACCAGCCAAAGTCTATTTGGCTTTTTAATGTCCTCACTGTGAAAAAGGTTTTCTCTCTTTTTATTTTAGTACATGTATTTCTGCTCCAAAATAGATACGGTTTAGTTAAACTAACTTCCTGTGCCCTGCTGGGGGTCTGTGTGATGAGAACTATTTTACCCAAACTTAACACAATTACCCTGCTGCTGGTCATGCAAGGCTGGAGTAAACAAAAACATTAAGGGGAGTTAGGATGTTATTAGCCAAGTGTTTTCCTCCATTTCTGGCTATGCGTCAAGGCAGCCACCCAACCTGAATAAGATCAAATGTGTGTGTTCAGGCACATTTCTTAAATCAGCAGACATCAACAGTCAATGACTTCAAAGTCATTTTCTTTGACAGCACTTTTGAATTTTAAAAACAAGGACTTCCATTTTTATCATGAAGTGCTGTATACAAACAGTATCATATCACCAATCACATGTGACGGAACTGCAAGGTTAGACACACACCATCCTTTTTAAAAAGTGGCACAAATGATGCAGTTTATTTGAAATTACCGTTAACAGGAAATATCTGATTTATTTACTTTCTTATGAAATTCATTCAACAGACATTAGTGCGCTGCCTACTAATATGTGACGTATTGTGCAAGGCTCTTAGGAGAGTCAAGAATGAAATTTCTATTAAAAGCACATCTGCACTTTTATGGAATATTGACCTTCACATATGCTAATTTTTCAACATTCCCAGGATGCCTACTATACGTTAATCTTAGGCAAACCGAGGCATCAAAAATTCTAGAGTTCCTTTTGCGTCATAAAATGAAAAGTCCTTCAGCTGTGGTGTCTCTCATTTCCCCCCAGGAACTCGCAGGCTAGTCACCCCATATTTTCTTCAGTTTTCCCAACAGTTATGAAAGTACCTAATTCCCATTCTGTTTAATATATCCGGAGCAGTTCTTTTTCTTTCTTTCTTTTTGCAACTGAATTCAGACTGATACGAATGTGCTTTAGTATGTTATAACTTGAAATCTATGAATGAAATACAGGGCAATCCTCTATTTCAATAAACAGAGTATTGTATTAATTAAAAAGGCTGAACAAAAAAAGCCTGTATTCACTTTCCTTTGCCACATAGGGCCTTCATCTAAATTCAGAAAGTCATATTTCGTCACACCTTCTCTTTGATCATGCCGATCTTCCAAAAGCTTATATGCCCTCTGGCCCAGAGTCACTTTCTCATGTGAGAATTTTATTTGCTTTTCAAGATGAAACTCCTCCTTGAAGCCACTGCTGACCCTGGCTGTGGTCAGAATAATTGGGCTCCAAGGCCTACACTCCCTTGACGCCCTTTTTGCATCTCTACTTAGCACTTTTCATTCTAACCTCATTTTACATTGTTCTGGGAAAAGTACTGCAAACTCAAAATGATGATATCTCAAAAATGAAAAAAAATCCATTGATGTAATAACGGAATCTCACTCCCAATATGTGGCAGAGGGACCAAAAACCTTCAGCTGAAATCTCTAGAAACAATGTGGCTGCCTCTGGTGGGAAGGGAGAGAGGAGGATTGAAGGAGGTGGAGAGGAGTAGATCGGAGCCTTCAGGGCTGCTGCAGATCCCATCTTTTTACCCCTGATGCTTAGAGCCTTGACCTTGCAGCCAGTCAGCCTCCCCCTTGTATCCAAATTGTTCAAGGAGTTGCCTGTCTTATCCCCTGAGTTCCCAACTAGGACATGTTATCTCCCCAAGAGAATCCTCCCTATTCTAATCTTCTCTTAGTGGGGACTTTTGTCTTAGCACTTACACTCATTCTATCACTATTTTTTTTTCAACATGCTGTCTTTGACATAGACTTAAAGGTAGTGGACATATTTTGTAGCTTTCATGTTTATTGCATACAATGCTCGTTCAATATTTGTTAAATGATTAAATATACTATATTTCAAGTATGTTTCACACAACTCAACAGATATCATTTGAAACTTCCTCTAATCAACAAGTATTGCTTAATCATTTACTGTGGACTTAGTTTCCTAGAACACAAATATCAATTGGACTCAATTATTGCATTTAAGGACTGCCCTTAAGTCAAATCCTTAAAGGCGTTTAAATATTTTAGTTATGTTATAATGTATTTTTTGTTTGTTTCCAACAATGTTCTATTTATCATCATATTGCCAGCAAAATATTTATCATAGAACTTACCAGCACATTGCCTGACCCAAAGTGGAATACAAAAAGAGATAAACTAGCATAACAGTTTAGATATTTTAAGACTCATCCATGTTGTAGCATATATATCAACTAGTGGCCTGGTGCACAAAATTCATGCACTGGGGTGGGGGGTCCCTCAGCCCTGCCTGTGCCCTCTCACAATGTGGGACCCCTCAGTGGACATCCCTCTCGCAGTCTGGGACCCCTTGCTCCTCACTGCCTGCCTGCTAGCTGCTCCCTACTGCTCTGCTTGCTGCTCCTTAGCACTCCCACAGAGGTGGGAGAGGTTCCTGCCCCTGCCACTGTGCTCGCTAGCCATGAGCCCGGCTTCTGGCTGAGCGGCGCTCCCCCTGTGGGAGTGCACTGACCACCAGGGGGCAGCTCCTGCATTGAGCATCTGCCCCCTGGTGGTCAGTGTGCATTATAGAAACTGGTCATTCCCCCATTTGATTTGCATATTAGGATTTATTATTTAGGATAGTGCATTTCTTTTTTTCCTTTAATTTTTTTATTACTTTTCAATTGAGGGGAATTAAACTATTATATTAGTTTCAGGTGTACAACCCAATGATTAGACATTATATAACATACTAACTGATCACCCTGATAAATCTAGTACCCATCTGACATCATACATAGTTATTATAATATTATTGACTATATTCCCCAAGCTGTACTTTTTTACATCCCTATGACTATTCTGTAACTACCAATTTGTACTTAATCCCGTCACCTTTTTCACCCATCCCCCCAACTTCTTCCCATCTGGCAACGGTCAAAATGTTCTCTATCTATGAGTCTGTTTCTGTTTTGTTTGTGGTTTTCTCTTACAGGTATATACCACAATGTCTTTACAGCTTAGCTACTGATGAACCTCTGTGTTGTTTTCAGTGTTAGATTATTACAAATAAAGCTGCTATAAACATTTGTTTTATTAGTATTTGTCATTACTGTTGGATAAATATCTAGGAGTAGAATGCCTGGATTATATGGTAGCTCTATATTGAACTTTTTAAGAAACTTCCAAACAGTATTCTAAAGTGGTTGTACCATTTGACATTCCCACCAGCACAGCAGAATTCCAGTGGTTCAACATCCTCATCAATACTTGGCTTGGTCAAACTTTTTACTTTTCATCATTACTTTTCACTCTTCTGTGTCCTGTCCCTACAGATCTGTGCTAAATTTCATCATTTACTCTTCATGCCTCTGAAATTTATGTAGTGGTACCTCATTGTGGCTTTAATTTATGTTTCCCTAATTACTAGTGAGGATGAATATCTTTTCATATGCATAATAAAAATCTATATATGCTCTTTGATAAAGTGTCAGCTAAAATCTTTTGCCATTTTTTTCAAATTGAATCATTTATTACTAATAAAAATTGAGACTTCAATATGTAGTCTGCATA
The DNA here is from genome assembly GCF_000412655.1 of Myotis brandtii. NCBI lineage: Eukaryota > Metazoa > Chordata > Mammalia > Chiroptera > Vespertilionidae > Myotis > Myotis brandtii. The sequence goes on along the minus strand of NW_005365989.1, from coordinate 823,630 downwards.
CAAATCCTTTATCAGACATGAAATTTATAAATATTTTCTCCCATTCTGTGGCTTGTCTTTTCATTCTCTAATAGTATCTTTTGAACAGCAGAAGTTCTTAATTTTGATAAAGCCCAATTTATCAGAATCCTAGATTGACAGTTCTGTTTTCATTAGTACATTAAAGATGTGTTCCATTGTCTTCTGACATGCATTGTTTCTAATGAGAAATCTACTATCATCCTTATATTTCTTTGTCATAACTTGCCTTTACTTAGATTGCTTTTTAATATTCTATTCTTATCATTGGTTTTAAGCAATTTGATTATGCTGTACCTTGGTGTCATTTTTAGTGCTTCTTGTGCTTGTGGTTCATTGAGTTTCTTGTATCTGAAGGTTTACAGTTTTCATCAAACTTAGAAATTGTTAAGCTATTATTTCTTTAAATTATTTTTTCCTCTCCCCTTCCAAATTAAACATATATTAGACCACTTGAAGTATTCCCACTCTTTTTATATTTTCCACATCTCTATTTAACCTATTCAATCTCTCTTATAGCTTCTTAAACATATGGAATAGAGTAATAATACATGTTTTTAATGTCCTTGTTTACTAATTCTATCACCTGTGTCATTTCTGGCTCACTTTTAAATTATTGATTTTTCTCCTTCTAATGGGTGGTTGGTTTTGTTTTGTTTTTGTTTTTTCTTATTTTGAATGCCTAGTAATTTCTACCAGTTGTCACTCATTATGAATTTTATCTTGCTGGGTGCTGGATCTTTTTGTATTCCTGTGACATTTTTTGAGCCTTTTGGGATGCAATTAAGCTACTTGAAAAGTTTGATGCTTTTGAATCTTGCTTTTAAGCTTTGTTAGGTGGTATAGTTCCTGTCCACCTAGTTTTGGGGGAGAGAAACTATACTAAGTCCTGTGTGGGCTCTAAAGATTGCTTTCTTACTCTTAATCATAGTTCTTTCCTCAGCTTCACCTAGTTTCCTCATATGCATAAAATCATCAGTATTCAGTTAAAGACTCAAGTACCTTCTCCAGAATTTATTCATTCTCTCCCCGCACTCCCTCCCCTCTCCTCTGTCTTTCTATCTCCCCTGTACTACATCCTGTGAACTTTAACCACATTGGCCTCCCCAGATCTCAATTCCATCTACCAAACCCAAGCACGCAGTCAGGCACTGCCAGGGTCACCCTCCCTGCATTGTGCCCTGGAGACTTTACCCAGGCACTAAGCTAGGGCAATTATTACAGCCACTTCATTTATTTCCTGCGTCTCAGAGAGCACTGTCTGTTGCCTGATTTCTAATGTCTTGAAAACTATGAGACAAGTTTTCTTGTTGGGGCCTTTATCTTGTTTGAAAATAGAACTCATATTTCATTTTCTCATGCATTCAGAGGCCTTTATATTGTTTTATATTAACGTTATCCTTACCCATAATTGCTTAGATCACCCCCCACTAAGGGACATGCAATTAGAATTGTAGATCTGTTGGGATTAAGAGATTTTAGAAACTGTCCGTCTAACTTTCTCTTTACAAATGAGAGGAAAATGAAGAGCAGGCAGTTTAAGTGAATTCTCTGCAGTCACACAGCTGCGTGTAGCAGCAGAGCCAGTGAGAGACCTCAGGCCAGTGTGTGCGTGGCTCTGCACGCTCCTGAAACCTATGCAATATTGTGAGTCTTTATTCTGTCAGAAAAGCTGCCATTGAGCAGAAGAAGGCTCCAGATTTATAGTCCAGGTTGTGACCAGTGACTTATCCTGAAGGTTTGTCTAATTTGAATGTGTCAAATTCTCTGTCCCTAATATCAGATAAAGATTCTTAGCCCTGATTAAAAGGAAAGGAATCCTGCCTCATAACCGGGAAAAGTGTGAAAGTAGAGATATGACAGTGGGTGCCCATGTGTCCCATGATCCTTTATAGTACTTTACCCCATGAAATACTTGGGAGCCACCAGCCCCTCCATTGGAATCTGAGTGCTTATCTTTCCTAACTGCACCTTGTCCTGGCCTCTCTGACCTCTGACCTTGTCACCGTGATCTTTGCCACAGCAAATGAATATGAGTAAGTAGAAAGAGACAGAGGAAGCTGTATTGCTAGTAAGAATTTATTTGAAGGGAGGCAACAAGTTTTTCTCTCTATAATCATAAGTGTACAAAAACTACAGCTTCAATCAATGAATTGTCTTCTGGAAAATATCTGATATCACAAGAAATTAGATTCTGGCATATTTCCTTCGGAATATATCACTTGATAATGAAGATCCCCCCTTGTAGTATAATAAGTATTTTCTTAAGGTTAATAAGGACATGTTAGGACACGTATCATGTAAAATAAAACATACCAGGAAGAAATTTTATCTCCCAATGTGTTGAGAAACCTCTGATTTCTTATGCTTATTCTACATCATCTTGCACAAGTTACTTTACTTCATATAAAGTTAATTTAATTTTCAGTTACCTTAAGCTTCAGTAAATGGTAATTCCCACTTGCTCAAAGGAAATGTCTTGAGAATCAAAATGTTATGGTTAAAACAAGGCTGTGACACCATTAAAATGTGCAGCATAAAGGAAAATGACACAAGAAAACTCTGATAGAACTGACTTAAATATTGGTATTTTATAATTCAGACAGTAGATGAATTGGGTGTTAAAACTGAGTAGCCAGTATGTACAGAGGGTTTCATTTATTTGTGAAGATTATTTTAGTTATTTTGTTCTATCCTTTGGGAAATTTTGCTGAAGCACCAGCCTAACTAAAAGTGGCACACTCCCAACTAACAGATTTTAATTTATGACCAATGTCTCCTTATTGTAGCCATTTTACTGTATCTGTTCAGAAAAGGGCAGTTATATGGACTAGTCTGAATATATTCTCCTCAGGGTTAAGGAGACATACCCATAACCAGTGCCAACGCTCACACCAATACGATGCTATGGCAATGGAGCTTATAAAATTGAAGTAGAAGGCTATAATCCTTTCTAAATAGTCTGTACAAAATAAGAAATAGTCTATATTTTTTAGTGCTCAAATACGCACTAAAAACAACCACATAATAAAAGTTAATATTGTTTACAAGTGGAACATATACATAAATATACACATATATACATATAAAGTACTATCAGGCATATTGTAAATATGTCTAAAACATTATTATAATGATGAAGGACAATCAAAACATTTAACAATTCACCCTGGCCGGTTGCTCAGTGGTTAGAAAGTCAGCCTGCAGACTGAAGGGTCATAGGTCCAATTTCCGGTCAAGTCAAGGGCACGTACATACCTGGGTTATAGGCTCAATCTCTGGCCCAGTCAGGGCACAAGTGGGAGGCAACCATTCGATGTGTCTCTCTCACATCGATGTTTCTCTCTCTCTCTTTCTCTCTCCTGCCTACCTTCCCTCCACTTAAAAAAAATCAATGAAAAAAATATCTTCAGGTTTTGATTATGAACCTCTATAGTAATTCTTGAAGTTATATAGCATCTGTCCTCCAACTTTGTTCTTCTCTTTCAATATTGTGTTGGCTATTCTGGGTCTTTGGCCTTCTCATATAAACTTTAGAATCAATTTGTTGATATCTACAAAATAACTTACTGGGATTTTGATTGAGATTGTATTGAATATACAGATCAAGTTGGGAAGAACTGACATCTTGATGATATTAAGTGTTTCTTCTACCCATGAACATGGAATAGCTCTACATTTATTTAGTTCTTGATTTCATTCATCAGAGTTTTGAAGTTTTTATATTTTATTATTTTATTTTGGGAGCACTAATATAAATGATAATTGTATTTTTAATTTCAAATTCTACTTGTTCTTTGCTATTATATAGGAAAGTGATTAAATTTTGTATATTAACTTTAGGTCCTACAACCTTGCCACAATCACTTATTAGTTCCAGGAGTTTGTGGATTCTTTCATATTTTCTACATATGCAATCATGTCATCTGTGAACAAAGACAGTTTTATGTCTTCCTTCCCAATCTGTATATATTTTATTTCCTTTTCTTACCTTATTGCATTAGCAAGAACTTTCAGTACCATGTTGAAAAGGAGGAGTAAGGGGGGACATCCTTGTTTTGTTCCTGCTCTTAGTGGGACAGCTTCAAATTTCTTACCATTAAGAATGATGTTAGGTATAGGTTTTTGTTTTGTTTTGTTTTTGTTTTGTAAATAGCTTTAATCAAGCTGGGAAAGTTCCCTACTATTCCTAGTTTCTGAGAATTTTTTCATAAATGGCTATTAACAATTGCATTCTACATCACTGAGAAATACATTCCAGTACTGGCCTGGAGGCACTCTAATGTACAAAGAGAAAGAAAATAATCATACTGCCTTGAAGATTTCTAGTTAAACATATGAGTTGAATATGCACATTTCTCTCTGCTTCCCAAGCCCCACTAAAATGGTAGAAAGCATGAACCAATAAGAGATCTGACAGCAGCCCAAGAGAAGGAAATAATAAGTTGGAGGTTTGAAAACAGGATAATTATTAACTTATTTAGCAGAGAGGAGAAAATTAAAAATTGTGTGCCTGTAGAAGGGGAAATCAACAAGAAGTAAGCCAATTAGCTCCACAGAACTGCAGAAGAACTGAGGATTGGGGGTGTTGAAAATACAAGAAATTCTAAGTTGTTCTAAAGAATATTTTAACTCCTGGATCCCTTCCACTTTTCTCTACCACACCAGGGTGTGGAAAACTGCTCCTCTCCCACAGCCCACAATCCTCAATAAAACGGAAAGATTCTGGATTTAGGAACATCTGGCAGATTCAAGAGCAAGAGCACGGCTGAAGAATTTTGATGAAAGTAAAGGGATTAGGTGAAAGGCTACCTACTGAAAATTGATCTCCCTTCACCCCGTCCTTGTTTTCTTCCATTAGTCAGAGAGATATCATTTTGACAGCTTAAATAAAATTATTGATGAGTTATGTTAGAACCAGCACTGTATTCTACAAAATTAAAGGAGACATCCATACTAAACATATGAAATGATGCAGCGAGCCTTCTGCATGTCATTTGCGTTTTCAAGTAATTGCCCTGATTATAACTTAAACTTCTCTCATTACATCAGCTTGTCCTGAGGGAGTCCTCTAGAATCCTACCTCATGTTGACATTAGTGATTAGGAGGCCCTGGGAGGTCAGCAAGAAGCAAACAGATCTGCCACTCTTCTCTACTCTGAAAAAATCCTACTACAGGAGGAATAGGGGACCCCATTTCTTTGGTAAAGTATCAACAGGAAGGCATTTTAAAACGCTGTCAAAGTGTTTCTGGGTAATATTTTAGCTGTGAATGCTTTGAGTGTTGCTGTGGTTGTTGTTTTTTACTATTCAGAAAATTTGCACACTAAAATACTTTCATTTGGGAATCACGTTAATTTTCCAAGCAAGTTTCAATACATCCAATATACTTCCTATTTACTATGGCTTAGCTAGTATATCTCATTCTAATTTATTCTCCATTCCACTTTGTAGGATGTGGTGTTACAGAAGGGTTTTATGCTGCTGCAATTTGCTAGTTATCTGTATTAATTTTTTTTTCATGACACAAAGTTGAAAAGTTTGCAAAGTAACATATTAGTACACAATTTAGAAAATTTCTTTGGAAACATTACCTTCTAGAATTATTCAGAATGATTTGTTATTAAAATGCTATCAGACATATAAGCCTCCTTAATATATAGGACAATAACCATGCTATCACAGAGACCAAGCATTTCCTCAATAAACATTCAGTCTCAATTCCCAACCCCAGAGCACATAAACTTGGAAATGACCTTGGCAAGTCTCCTTCAAACTTAACTGGCCTCTCCTTTTTGTATTGCTAAAAATCTATAAAGGCGCAACCAATTACAAAATGTACTTGGGATATTATATTAACACTAGTCCAATTGTCTCAACGTGAAAAAGCTGAAATAAACTGTTTCCATATGGCAAAGTTTTCATCTTAAAGTTTATTTAATAAACCTAATGTTAAAATAAAATGGAACTAGTACAAAACCATCATGGAAAATTTGATATTTCATTAAATAGCATTTAATTTTTGGATATATTCTTAATTTTGCAAATCTCTCAACAAGTATATGAAACCATTACACATAAACTTGGCAGGCATTCAGTTAAAATTAAAGTGTTGATATAGTAGATAACCAAAACACTAAATCAATACAACTCACTTATTTTGCTTAAATGGAAATCTTTAGGGACATAGCTTAGTATTGTATTATTCTCAATATAGTAGTTACTCAGATGAAAAACAAATGTTGCTGTCAGACTTATCCAGTCTCTACCAGTTGAAGTCACTTAAGCCCTATGCCTGAAGGTTCAGTTCCATCATGTGGCACCAATCTTATCCAGGGACTCTCCAGAGAAAGGAAACGACAGGGAAGGAGGGAAGGAAGGAAGGAAGGAAGGAAGGGAGGGAGATATTTATTCATTATAAGGAATTAGCTCACACAATTATAGTCTGAGAAGTTTCAAGATCTGTGTGTGGTCAGCAAGCTGGAGACTCAACAGAGCCAATGGTGTAAGTCCCAATCTAAAAGCCGGCAGGGTCTAGGCCTAGGAAGAGTCAATTTTGTAGCTCCAGTCTGAAGGCAGAAAAAGACCTTTGTCCCAGCTCACAGCAGTAGGGGAGAAGGAGTTTCCTCTTACTCAGCCTTTTTGTTCTATTTAAGTGTTCAATTGGATGAGGCCCACCCACACTGGGGAGGGCAATCTGCCTTACTCAGTCTGCCAATTCAAATGTTAATCTCATCCAGAAATACCCTCACAGACACACCCAGAATGTTTGGCCAAATGTCTGGGTACCAGTGGCCCAATAAAGTTGACACATAAAATTAACTATGGCAGAAGCGTAATGGGAGCCTGAGACCTGGCCACCGGGACTGCTGAGAAGTTCCAAAACCTTAGAGTGGCACACATTCCTGATTATGATGTCTGTCAGCATCACTCCGAACTTCATTACACTGTCTAGTTTTACTGAACCATTTGCATTTAATTCCTAGAATACACCACATTCTCACACTTTCCTTTCTTGGCACAGACCATTTCCTCTGTCTCAAATGCTTCTCCTCAACTACCTTTCCTGGATAACACCTATTCATTATTTAGGACTCAGGACAGCTGTCAGTTCAGGAACTTTTTCCCTCGCCCTCACTCTCCATGCTCAGCCTGAGTTACAGTCCCTACTCTCTTCTCTCTAATAAAAGGCTGAATTATAATTATCCAGTCAGTAGTGACTCAGCTGTCTCCTTCTAAGTAGACCTGGAGGGTGAATCTTACTAATTTTTGTAGCACCAGTAACTAGCAAAATGTTTAGCATATTATGAGAGCTGAAAAGATAATTATCTGATGAATGAATCTGAAAATGCTTCAAGTGCCAAAGTCCCAGGATCCAACGGAACCAGCTAGCCCTGGGCCTTAAAGCAAATCTTCCTCTTTCTCGGCCATACTGTTCCAGTCTCCGTGGCTCTTCTATTTTGGTTTCCTGATCCCACTGGCCAGCTTTCCTCTGGTTCTGGGCCCTGCTCTGAATACCAGGCTGGAGGTCAGCCTACTCGTGAGGTGATGATCCTACTTCCCACACTGTTCCCCACTCCCATGTGGCTGTTGACCTGTCTCCTCCTGTCTTGCCCCACCCAACACATTGAAATTCTCTCCTTGGATGCCAATTCTGCTCAATCCAAGCACTTCTTTACTGTTCTGTTTGGACTGATCACTGAGAGGTGAGCCTACTCCAAGATCAAGTTTTCAGATATCATAGCCCACAAAGCACCAGCTTCTACTTCTTTTTTTTTTAATCAATCTGATATGATTAAGTTACTCTCATTTGACCTTCTATTATATTCACTAGCTTCCTTCTTGGAGATAATATGAGCAACAATGTATTTAGCTGAACTCAAAAGAAGAAAAATCAAAGACAAAAAGTGAAAAGATGCATAGGTGATTATTGATCTCTTTTGATTCAGGCACAAGGCCTGCTTACAAAGTAAGACTAATTTCACTTTATCAAACATATCAAGATATGAAATTCAACTCCTGGAACCTAGTTACTCATTCCACAGATGCATCTGAGCTAATATGTTAAACATATGACAAAATTCAACCTCAAAGCTTTTATTTTACCTAAAAACTTGACTCAAAATAACTTAATTTGTAGAAGTAAAATTCACCTTTAAAAAGAAACATGTAATGCCTGGGCCAGCATGGCTCAGTGGTTGAGTATCGACCTATGAACCAGGAGGTCACAGTTCAATTCCTGGTCAGAGCACATGCCCAGGTTTGGGGCTCAATTCCCAGTGTGGGGCCTGCAGGAGGCAGCTGATCAATGATTCTCTCTCATCAGTGATGTTTCTATTTCTCTGCCCCACTCCCTTCCTCTTTGAAATCAATCAAAATATATTTAAAAAGAAAAGAAACATGTAACATCATTGAGGATAGTCATTTTAGTGAGCTGCAAGATCTGAAAGCATTTCCAAAAGAGAAGTGTATTTAATGTTTGAATAAAGATGTAAGATTTGTACATTTTAATGTACAAATCCTGGTACATCTGCCTTTAAAAAATACCCTCATTATTTCAGATGTCTATTTCTTTTTCCTCCTCAATCAATTTGGACAATCATATAACTTATTTTATTGAAGAATCATACTTTGAAAAAAATATATTATAAAATATTTTTAAATAACTACTTTTCAAATGTAAAACTCCTCTTGCCTAATATTGTCATGCTGTATCTTTGTGTATGATATTAATTGGGATTGACTCATTTGGAGAAATGAAGAATATAATAATAATTTACTTTCCCACAGCAATGGAATCATCTTTCAAAACACTGACATACTGTCCATAAAAAGGCCAAGTTATTTTTGTTTCCTGGATCTCACATTCAAGTGTCTCTTTCCTCACATCTCTCCTTTCATTTGCTGCAGCTGCTTTAGCTTTGGTCAGGGAGCAGAAGGGAGGTCTCCCTCTACCATCCACCTGTTGTGATCTTCCCATTATACTTATTTGCCATCTCTACTCCATTGAAGGCCGGTAGGGGAAATATGAAACATGGCAGTATTAGGATCAGCTTAAATCACATATGTTGGTCATTCATTAACTTTCCTGACAAAAATTCCCTATAAGTATCAAATGGTCATTCCCTATAAGTATCAAATGGTCAAAAAGATAGTGATGCTAGGATTTCTTTGGTCAATTATCTTCTACCCTGAAATTTCCAAGGTTTGTATATTCAAACACATCTAGTATATCCAAACATTCCTGTATTGCTCTTTGTATCTTCCCTTGCCCACCTTCTGATTGAGTGCTTTGCTTGACTTGAATCTGCTTAAAGGATATGTGCCTTTATCCTTTTTTATTCTTATTGCATCTTTCAGCTTAAGTGTAAAATCTTCTGGTTTTGTCATTTTTATCCCACAGAACATCACTATTTTTCTATAATCTTTCCTATTCATCTGATCTAGCTTTCCACTGTGCATAAATTTCCCATTTGACTATAAGCTGCTTATAGAATTCTTATTTTGGCTAATTAGATTTAATTCTGAAAGCTGAGAAAGGACTAAATGTATTCCCTTCTGTCCCCTCACCTTCCACCTCCCCCAAAATTTCTGTCTCTGATGTAGCATCTGGAGTTTAACCAGTGCAGGTCCAGACATCCATGGCATAATTCATGAGGTATCACCTCATGGGATACAATACAGGTTCTTGTGCCCCAACCACTCTTCTGCCAAATTTCTCCCACCTGATGCCTGCTCTTGGAATATCTTTGTCTGGAAGGTAAGCATTGCATTCTACAATTACAGATGGAATGCACATACAGGTGGAGGAGAGAAAATGATTTAAATTTACTTCAATTTAAATTTTCCGAGACTTAAGAAAACATTTTTTAGAGAAGTGCCAATAGGAGATAGGTGCCAAGTGCCAAAAAGTTAAGGAGATGAACTTTTTCTACTTCAGTTTGTCCAGATATTACCTATGTAACATGGTCCAGGTGCAGCCAGGGATCAGGGCCGGATGAGAAGGAGTGGCTTTGGTAAGGGGATCCAAACTGCTTTAGACTGTGCATTGGGGAGCACAAGTCAATCTAGTGTGTGCTTGCTCCTCCCATTTTACTTTCTCTTTTCTGGAAGGCAACCTGAACTCAATTAAACTTCATACTCTAATGTCTGGAGCAAAACTGCATGGAATAGACAGATTATTTTCTATGTTTAGCGTGACCATAATTTAGTATATGGCCTACGTACAATATGTGGTATAATTATTGACATTATTTTGAGTGTACAATTAACTTATTCTCCCTACATGTGCCTGTAGGCATAACAACTCCTTAGCAAAAGTGAGTCCACACTCTAAATGCTTTTGCTGGAGGTAAAATTATAGAATCTATTGAAACAAAACTAGGCAAAAAAAATGACAACGAAAAAACTGAAACACAATTAAGCACATCCTCATGATGATAGTTTATTAAATAAACCTACAACAAATCCAGAAAAAACCTTTTTAAAAATTAAGTATTTTTCAGTCTACTGAAAATATTAAATTTTAATATTAAAATATTAAAAGCATTTTATTTCAGTTCTGAAATGTTTCAAAGCATATGTACACACAGTTAATAACAACCTCACCAACTAATAAGTATTCCAAAGTGTTACAGTAAAATCATGACTCTAATAATTTCCCCCAAAGACCCAAGAGAATAAAATTTAAAAAAATAAATCAATAAAGCATAGAACCAAAAACTCAAACTTGAACTTAGAGATTTCCCAGAGACTACGGAAACACTGTTCCAGTTTCTGTACCTGGCCACTCTTCTATCTTTTGAATCTTGACTAAGTCTATTCCTTTCACACCCTCAAACTTGCCTCATCATTAATTAGTGTGTGTGTGTGTGTGTGTGTGTGTGTGTGTGTGTATACTCTTTTTTGCAGGCTCTTTTTACCTTTATCTACTAACATGCTGTACTATAACAATGTCCAAGATTCAAAGAACAAAACGCTGCTCTTAGAAAGTGTTTTACAGTACTATTCTATTATCTACCAGATAGAACAATATCTATCTACTCTCTTATGACTGCTTTTGAACAGAAAGTACATGTACCTACATGGTACAAAATTCAAAATAACATGCATTCCTTAAAGCATATTTTTATTTTAGATTTGTTTCTACTTTACAGATACTTTGTAAATATTTTAGGACTGAGCTTTTACACTTTATATATCACCAACATTCACGCATATCACTGCACGTGACCATAATTCATTCATATTGACAAAAATATAATATTTAAATATAACATCTACTCTCTTGTTAATAGAAATTTGTGTCATTTTCAGATTTTTGCTATTTGAAGATGTACTATGTATCTTTGGTTGTAACGTACAAAAGTTGTTCTTAGGTAAATACCTAGGAGTGGAATTGCTAGATGTTAAGGAATGTGAATATTCAACTTTAAGAGATAATACCAAACTGTTTTCTAAAGTGTTTGAATCAATTCACACTCCTACCAGTGATAGATGAGAGACTCTGGATTTGCATCCTTTCCAACACTTGGTACTGTCAGATTTATATATTTGCCAATAAAAGTGATATAAAGTATTATCTAATTAAGATCTAGATACTTGCATTTCCCTGATGACTAATGATGTGAACATATTTTCACATGTTTAGTGGACATGTGTTTTCTCATCTGTAAAGTGAATGTTCATGTATGTCTTTTGTCCATTTTATAATCAATTCTTTAAATTTTATTATTGATTTTAACTGCAATCACATATTCTTGATACTAAATCCTTATTTGTTGTGTATATTGCAAATATCTTTACCCAGTCTAAACTTGCTATTCATTATCTCTAAGGTTTGTTTAATGAACAAAAGTTTTAAACTTTAATGTATGCTAATTTATTAATCTTTCCTACTATGAAAAATGTTTTCTATATTGCTTAAGAAATTTTGTCTTCGGGGCATAAAAGATTCACTTAATTTTTTTCTACTAAGGCTTCAAATTTTTTATTTTAGGTTCTTAATTCATTTGTTGCCACTTCTACATAAGGTATATATTTTTGCAAATGAGTAACCATTTTTCAAGTTCCATTTATTGGACAGCCTTACCTTTCTCCACTGATCTTACTTGCCACTTCTATAAAATTCCAAAGTTCTATACATTCTTAGGTGTATTTGGGTATCTGTTCTGTTTGCTAACTTGGGTTCACCATTGCTGATACCACATTATTTTAATTACTATAACGTCATAAGTCCTGATATTTAGTAGGACTCATCTCTCCTCTCTAATCTTCTTTCTCTCTGCTCTCCCCCCACCCCAGTGCTCTTGCTTCCTTTTAGAAAGATTTTATTAATGGTAATACTTGCCATTCTAGAACTCATAAAGAGTAGACCTGTAATAACATGGTGTCATTTTTTAAATGTAATGAAAAATCAGCCCTAAAATATCTGTTGTTCCACTTATCTATGTATTCATTGGTTGATTCTTGTATGTGCCCTGACCAGGGGTAGAACCCACAACTTTGGCATATCGGGATGATGCTCTCACCAACTGAGCTACCTGGCCAGGGCCCATTGTTATTTTTTAAAATGTTATGTCAATTGGATGGATCTTGTTACTCTAAATGTGATCTTCCCACTTTGAACTTCCTTTATTTCCTTTGATAATATTTTATTGTAATATGTTTAAATGTAGGTTTTCATTGTTCACTACTCCAAGGGCTCTTTTAACATGAGATCTTTCATATTTTGTGTGCATGTGTAATGTATTTCTTAAAATATTTTTCCACATTATTATTTCTTTTATGGGACATCTATTATCCAGGTCTTATCCTTATTTTTTCTTTCTTCCATATTCTTTTCTATTATATTTGTTATTTCCTTGTCCTTTTTATTTCTGGGACTTTCCTCAATCTTACCTTTTAATTTATTAACTCATTTCTTAGCAGTATACCATTTATCCTATTAGAATACTTTATTTCATCTATTATATTTTTCTTACCCAATATCTCTGCCTGTTCATTATATTTTTTGTTCTCATTTCATATTACCAGTAACGTTTCCTTATGTCTTTTATAATTTTTATTAGACTAGCTTTAGATTATTTATATGTCTTTCTAACAGTTCTGTTTCTGATGAAATATGTAATCCTTCTTTGGAAATAGTTGTGCTGCTCCAAAGATCTATTATTTTGGCCAGGGAGCTCATTTTCCCCAAACTCAACAGTCATTTTATCATCCAGATTTCAGTACTTGTCAGTGTAATTAGTGCAAGAATGGGGTGGGATGACTGGGGCTTAGGGTAGAGAGTTTTCTGGTGGAGAAACTAGAAAACCAGGGTTAATCATTCCTCACCCCACCCCATTCCCAGGATATTACAACATGCAGCCAGGGTGAAGAACTACTACTCTAGCTTCTTCAGGTTGATCTTAAAGGTAGGAAATAGCTATTGGACCAGTATAGATTAGCATCTTGGTAGAAACCGAAACTATAAATGACTTCTCCATAGTCAAATAAAGTCTTTTCTAGCTCTTCACCCTTCCTGGCATCTCCTTAGCACTAGACATGCCTTCTTGAGAGTCTTTCCTCTGGCTGCTCAGACTGTACAATGCCTTGGCCCTTGTCTAACATTTTGCACTGCTCCTCACTTTCCCCCTAGCAATATTCCCCTTCCCAATATTCATAGTCCATGGTTGCCTCTTTCTCTCCAAGGACTTTGCCAGTAAGTACATATATAAAACTATGTCTCCAGCCCTAACCACTCTTACATGTTCTTTCTCTAGCACACGTCCACTTAGATGTCTTACTGGCATCTCAAATTCAACACGTGTAAAATGGAACTCATAATTTCTGCATAAAACAGCTCCCCCTTATGACCTCCTTCCACCAATCCAGCCACCATTTTCAAAGTCATCTTTTACAATCTATTTCCAAAGTTCAGTTGGACGTTTTTTGCACAATATCCCTTTACATTCTTATTACCGTCTTTCAAGTTCACATCCTAACAATTTCCTGTCTAAACTATTTAATCAGTCTTTTTCCTAATTGCCCTTCTTTTGATATTCCCTACCACAAGTAATCAATACACCACTGCCAGATTATTTAATAAAGAGTACAACTCCAATTATACAACTCACAACCCATTAATAACTAACCACCCCCTCACATCCAATGTACAAACCCCTTGGCATCCAATGCCCTTAAGTATGGTCCAAACTATCTATATGGCCATGTTTGCAAGTATTTCTCCCCATTAAATGGGACTTCTTTTTTTAAGTGGAATGAACATAAATGTTAAATCAGACATATTTGGTTTCAAATTCCAATCTGCTATTAGTAACTTGGATAAGTTCCTAAACAAACACGAGTCTCAGTTTCCACAACTAAAATTAAAAGCAAACAAACAAAAACAGATAATAACTAATAAAACTTAAGGAGATTGAAAGCAATTGTGCATGCAATTATAGTATTATGATATTTTTGTTGGCTACTAAACCTCCTACTGCATCTGGTTTAACCCTTTTATGAGTCATGAAATATGAAAGACTTTTTATCTTTTGTTTTATTTTGTCATTATATGTAGCTATTTGTCCTGGCTATATTCTAGGCTAAGGATTGACAAACTATTGCCCATAAACCAAACCCTGCCTATCTTGGACTTAACTTAGACACACCCAATCATTTAAGTATTGTCTATGGCCGCTTTCATGCTACAACAACAGAGTAGTATGACAGATGCCATATGGCCTACAAAGCCTAAAATATTTTCTAGGCTTTCTTCCTTTCCTCACTCCATATTCTCTCTCCAGGTGTGGTGATTTTCAAATATGTCCACAAATTTTTCAACAAAACTCACTTCAAAAGGTGGAGCCCAGTCTCCATCCCCTTGAATATGGATTGCACTTAGTGACTTGCTTATTACAAATAGGATGTGGCAGGAATGACAGAGTGGCTTCCTAGAAAATCACAAAAGGCACTGTGACTCCCACCTTGCTCTTTGGATGACCAATTCTGGAAGAAGTCAACAGCCATATCATGAAGACATTCATGCAGCCCAAGGTGGAGAACAGGCCTCCTGCCAACAGCCACCACCCAGTGAGACACCTTCCAGGCGATCCCTCAGGCTCAGTCAAACCTTCAGATAATTTTGTTGATGGAAGCCCAGTCACATCTTCACTGCAAACCCCACGAGCCTCCAAGCCAGACCTCCTGGCTAAACCACTCCTAAACAACTGACACACATAACTTCAAGGACAAAACATGTTTATTGTTATTTTAGGCCAGCAAGTTTTGGGTTAACATCTTCACAGAAATAACTAATTCACCAGGCGACCTTCAGTTACTACCCACAGGTCCAAGCCATTCAAAGGTATATCCACAGCAGGGACCTCTCCAGTGCGCTCAAACCTTTATATGTAACTGTCTATGCCACATCTCTTCTTAAATATCTAAAAAGTATATGTGTGCGAGCTTGTGGTCTCTTCCCATTCAAATATGACCTTCCTTCAACATTCCCTGTCTCAGTCAGTGGCACAATGAACTTAATCTATAAGCTTCAAATCTGGTCATCTGTGATTCTTCTTTCTCCTTCATGCCCTGCACCCAATCCATCACCGGGTCCAGTCAAATGAATGGCTATGTAGCTCTCAGATCAGAACATAGCTCTCCAGCAGCACTTTGAAGATACTATTTCTTTGTCTCTGGCATCTGTTGCTTATAAGGAGTCTGCTGTCAGAGCAGCATTCTTTGCAGTTAAGCTATCTTTCTCTCTGATAGCTTTTGAGATTTTCACTGCATCCTTGAGCCCCCAGATGGATTTGTTTTTATTTATCCGACCTAAGACTTGGGGTGATTTTTACAGTCTGGGGACTTAAACTGCTCTTCTACCCTCAAAACCTCTCAACCATTGTCTCCCTGGATATTTATTGCCTTTGGACTATTCTCTGGATTTCCTCTGTATCCTCAGGGTCCAACCAAGAGATGGACCCGCATCAGTGATTTTAACAGGCAGAGATTAATCTAAAGAATTGTTAATCAGGCAAAAGATAACAAGGAGGCCCCGAGGCATGGAGGCAGTAACTCCAGGAGGCGGTTACCACCAGTAGTGTTGGGGGAACAAAGAATGAGATTGGGATTACAGTGGGGCCTTGATTTACGAGTGTCCCAACTAACAAGTTTTTCGAGATATGAGCTGTCTCTCCGCTGATTTTTTGCTTTGAGTTGCGAGCTAAAATTCCGGTTATGAGCCAGCTTCAGATACCCCACCGGTAGTTGGTGCAGCGAACGTCACAGTGAATGCCACAACATCAGCCCAGCATCACGTGTCTCACTCGTTCACTTTTTGATTTGACATACGAGTAATTTGAGTTACGAGCTCCGTCACGGAACTAATTAAACTCGTAAGTCAAGGCCCCACTGTATTAAAATTTAGAAGTTTACAGGAGGGAGCCTGCAGAACTAAAACTAATACTTTGGAGAAAGGTGTGCTGGACCGCTGGCACTAGTGTTTCTGTAAGGATGCATTGAGACTGGTTACACAAGTTTTGGGAAAATTGCAAATTGGAATAACTGCTGCTACTGAAATGAACTGCCACTCCCAGGACCTTTCCCTAATCCACTCATCCACTCTCAAAACAGTGCCCCAAGGTTTTGGCAGGAGTCCATTTCCCTCTTGCTTTCAAGCTCAACTATATTTTAAGCATGTCTATGTGATAGGAGTGATTTGTCACTTGTCAAGAGTCCCTGTTTACTTCTTTTCATCTTGACTGTCCTCACCCCAATCCAAAGTGTAGTCATCTCTTCCCTGGACTACTGGTCCCATCTTCTAACTTGTCTACCTGCATTCATGCCAGCATAGCTGCCATTTATTCACCCTGCAGCTAATGTTTTCTGAATGCCAATCTAAGAACATCATATCTTATTTAAGTCCCTTCATATTACTCTTAAAATAATGACAGAAATCCTTCATAAATCCCAAAGACCTCACACGTCCTGACCCTGCTCACTGCTCCAGAACCTTACATCATGCTCCCTCTCTCTGGATCATATGCCCATTCTGGCTCCTTTTGCTCTTCTAACCTAGGACAAAGACTTTGTGTGTGCTGACGACCCTGCCCCGATCACTCCTCTTCCCACAGTTAACCATCACTCATTCTTCAGATCACAAAGCAAATGCCATTTTCTCCAGGAAGCCTTCCTTGCTCTCTCAGACTAGCTCAGCTCTCTACTTACAGTCTCACAGCCTTGGGATCTCTTGTTTATACAATTTATCTCGAATTATTTGATAATGTTTCTTCTGCTGAGCTATAAACTTCAAAAGAGAAGAGATGTAAGCATCCTAAGTTCCTGGCAAGAGCTTTTGCACACAGTAGGTATTTAATATTTATTAATAAATCATACTGAACGCTGATTGAATTTCAACATGCTTTCCACAAATCAGCCTGTGACATCCCTTTCCCTGAACTTCTGACACACTCATAGAATTCACTTGGCATATTACCTTTCTTTCTGCCATGGGTCTGGTATTCTCAGCATATCATTGGTTAAGGTCAGGGGCCTCTACATCATTGCTTGAGTTCCTAGTGTCTAACACAGTGCCATAAGTGATAGCATGCAACCAACAAATTCTTATGTAGTGAAAATGATAAGAACTTAGTGCCATTCTAGTTAACACAGTAAAATTTTGCTAATTCAATTATTCCCCCAAGTAGTATGCAACTTTTAAAGCCTGCTCTTCTCACATAATTAAATGTTATAATTATCTAACACACTATTAAGCAATGCAAAATTTCATGGATATAAGCCCATTATTTCCAGCCCTTTATATTTTAAATCAATGATGTATTGTAGTAATTGTTGAAAACTCCTTTAAAATGCTTTACTTTGGCTGAAAACACAAATATCTTCAGATGGTGTTCAAAACAGTTCAAATTACCCAGATGTGGTGAACATGCAGTGAAATCTTAGAAAGGCCCTAAAGAATTCCCTAAGAATGATACATGAGCCAAGGACATGACATTCACTTGGAGGGTCTGTCTCCCCCTGAACAAGTTTGATAAAATGCCTTCTCTTCCACTTTGACCTTAAGCACTTAGAAATCATGTTTTACAAAAGCCCTGTGGTCCATGATTATGGCAAGCAGAATAGTGACTTCTGTCTCATATTTCTATTGTGCGTGGTTTATGACCTTAGTTTAAGGGAGTGCTTTTGTGGAAAAGTTTTTAGATAGATTTCACTCCCATGCCTTTGTTGGCCTCCTCTATACTTTCTGAAGAACAGCTCTGCACTTTCAAAGCTGGCTTCAAGCACAATGCCGTACCTCCGCGGTCTTGTCCAACTGTTACAATAAGCCCGTTTACAGCAGCTGCACACAAATGTGCACTTACCAGGGTCCATGCTTCAGCAAACTTCTTATCTTTGCCCTTTTTATGAATTACATTGATTTTATGTAAGCACCCAACCATGGTAGTATCCTACATCTCATTTTAAGAAAGAGGCTTTTGAATATTTTCTAATATCACACATAGAATTTTTCACCACAAGGCCATCAGGCTTACTGCAGTGTAACTTACACTGCAGACTTCCCTAAATTTAGCTTAACTTTCATCCCTCATGACTATCCAGATAAATATTCTAATTTGGTATACCTAGGAGGCAAATAACCAATGCTTTGCCAGAGAGCTAAAAGTATCAGCATAAATTTTATGTTCATGTGACAACCAGACTCTCTATTGATAATGATCTTAGGCCCTCTGGTAAAAAAACCAAATACATCAATAGGCCTTGTCATAAATTTTCCAGGCATCGGTAAAATCATAAAAGTTTTTCAACCTGAAATGAATAAATATCTCATGAAGAAAATATTATTCTATAGCAGTGGTTCTCAACCTTCCTAATGCCACGACCCTTTAATACAGTTCCTCATGTTGTGGTGACCCCCAACCATAAAATTATTTTCGTTGCTACTTCACAACTGTAATTTTGCTACTGTTATGAATCGTAATGTAAATGTCTTGATATGCAGGATGTATTTTCATTGTTATAAATTGAACATAATTAAAGCATAGTGATTAATCACAAAAACAATATGTAATTATATATGTGTTTTCCGATGGTCTTAGGTGACCCCTGTGAAAGGGTCGTTCGACCCTCAAAGGGGTCATGACCCACAGGTTGAGAACCGCTGTTCTATAGGATCATTATGTAAAATATAGTAAGGCCTCAAATTTTATGCTGCATACATTTATTATAAGGGAACTTTATATATTTATAAAATTATTTACTACTAAAATAAATTTATGAAGAAAGATTTGACATACTGTTTTATCCTGCATTCCTTTTTTAAAATCCTCACCCAAGGATATATTCATTGATGAGAGAGAGAGAGAGAGAGATGAGAGATAAATATTGATTAGTTGCCTCCCACACGCACCCCAACCAGGAATGGATCTACAACCTAAGTATGTGCCCTGACCAGGAATTGATCCTGCAACCTTTTGGTGCACAAGATGACACTCCAACCCACTGAGCTACACTGGCCAGGGTTTATCATCCATTCTTTTGGAATCTGAGTTGTTTGTATTTCTCTAAAGGATTTTCCCATTCTATCTTCCAGTCTGCCATTTTACTACATAAGCATTATTTTTTCATAGAATTAAGAGATGTCCATTTGTCAGACTCAAACACATACTTATTGCTATTTATCGAAGAGATATTTTGCAAACATACAATAAAAAGTTTTTTTTTTATTGAAATTGATCTAAATACTTTGTAGCTTGTTTCAAGGGTGCAAAATTGTGGTTAATTCTGGTCCAAATAAATATTTCCCACATCAACCTAGGGGATCATTATTCTTATTTTATATAAAACTAAGCCTCGAAATATGTTTTTTAATGACCACCAATACTTCATCTTACCTAATAATAGACAAACATGTAAATTGACCGTACTTTTGCTACGCTAACCAGCCAATCAGGAGAGTATGCAAATTAACCTAACAAAGATGGTGGTTAATTTGCATACGTAGGCTCCAAGCGGTGGAGCGAAGCTGGACGGCCCTGGGGCCAGAGCAGTGAAGCCGGATGGCCCCGGGGCTGGTTCCGGCTGGAGCCTGGCCAGAGCGAAGGCCTGGGTCCCGGGTGCCAGAGGCAAACCAGTGCCAGCAGCCAAGGGAAGGGAAGGCCTATTGCACGAATCTCTTCGTGCAACAGGCCTCTACTATTTAAATAAGGGACATATCTAGTATTTAAATTTTTCCAAGACTATTCAATGAATAATGAAAGAGGGGCATCCTAGCAGATATGACATTTAAATATAAGTTAATTCTCTATTAGTGGGAAATTTTATTAAAATAACAGGTATTTACTCAATAAAAACATTTTTTTAGATTTTTGAAAACAGTTAGGTTCTATCAAGTCCAGCCTGGAATGTGAAAGCTGCAATAAGGAAAGCAGGGGTTTAACTGGAGGGTGCATTGCTAGGATGTTAGTGGCCCAGTCAGGTGCCAGAAAAGCAGGGCCTCTCTCACACTTACACACACTCACTTGCACACACACATACACACACACACACAAACACACACACATGAGTTAGGCCTCCTCCCTTATATCATCCAGTTCCTAGAAGACTTTCACTCATGCTCCCTCTGAATCTACTGGACATGAAAGGAATTACCACATGATCCTGCAATCCCACTTCTCAGTATGTATCCAAAGAAAATTAAAGAAGGCAATCCTGCTATTTGCGACAACATGGATGAAACTCAAGGGCATTTATGCTAAGTGAAATAAGTTAGACAGAGAAAGACAAATACTGTGTGATAACACTCATACGTGGAATCTTAAACCCCAAGCTTGCAGAAACAAAGAGCAGAATGGTTGTTACCAAAGGCTGGAGCAGGGGGATCGTGGGGGTTTGGAAAAGTTGTTGTTAAAGGGTACAAAGAGGAGTGAATCCTGGAGAGCCAATGTCCAGCATGGTGATTATAGTTAACTATATTGCATTATATACTTCAGAGTTGATAAGCCTCTAGATCTTAAATATATTCACGACAAAAAAGAACTTATAGTTATGTGATGTGATAAAGGTGTTAGCTAACATTATGGTAGCAATCAGATTTCAATATATAAATGTATCAAATCCATACATACACCTTAAACTTAATCAAGGTTATATGTCAATTATATCTTAATTTAAAAAAAGAAAAGAAAAGCCGAGGTCACCTCCCACCACCAAGTCCTGAAACAGGCAGTTTGCCTTAGAAGTGACTTCCATTAAAAACGCCCTCTGAAAAGCGTTTCCTGATTGTGAATACTCTTCACCACTCACTCCCTTCTTGTGTCACCATCATACCTCACAGAAACCAATGTTGAGACATACTAGTACATGACACCTTCCTTCAAGTATTTGTGTGCCTATCTGTTCCTTCCACTGGACCATAAAGCCTGTGATCCCTGGAACACTATGGCATTTCTCTCCAGCACTTCACACAGTATCTAGCCCACGGTCAATGCTTAATATGTTAGTTGACTAAATTCTTCTGCACATGCTTCTAGATAGAGAATGCAGACCTTAGCACCAGCACACTCTGAGGATAACTGGGAAACAGAAGCCATAGAATGTAACAAGGAAGAGTCATTCATTTTGAGCAAAAGTCTATAACCTAATATGAGGCTGGGCTGAAAAACAGATTTTTTTAAAAGTAAGAGTTATCATTCATAGGTCACTCCCTTCTGAGCCTTCATGCTGTAATCACATCAATTAGCTAATCTTTGGCACCAAAGAAAGCTTCATTTTTTTTAGTCAATGTTTTGTCAATAATCAGAAATTACTGCCAGGTTATTTCAGAGTTCCGTGATTATAATTTCATATGAAACTTTGCTATACAATCCAAGCTTCTCCCAGATTATGTACTCTGTATTGCCAAAAGTGATGTAGTCAGAAAGCACATTTTTTATCATTTTTCTCTTACAAAAAAAATTGGAAAATATATGTTATTTGCTTTTAAGTGGAAAAACATTCCATTTTCCAGATGCTAGCACTTCAGGAAATATTAGAGATCTCTTGTTGAAATTTTTAGAAGTGATCCCGTTATCATACACTTTACACTCCTGGTCAAGCTGTCATCACTAGCCATGCATTTCCATAACTACCTACATATGCCCATTTCCTTGAGAAAGGAGAAACAGAATAATGCTAAGTCTCCTGAAATGTCACATACATTTGAATTTTTGTATGTAAAAGTCTCAGATTGTCAAAAATCAAAGCATGGAAATTTTCTCTTGGAACACCAAACCTACATAAAATACAACCTTTAATGTAATCAACTTTTTTAAGAACCATAAGTACTTCACCAATCTTTTTGACATTTTTTTCCAACAGTACATAGTATTCATAGACAAAAAAATGAAGGTGAGATGTTCCTAGGTAAATTTACCTTGGGAATAAGGAAAATATGGTTGAATAGAGGAAACCTCCAAATAAACTGAAGATAGAGAATAATTTGGAAATTGGGAAACCTACTGCCACAGATTCTTCCTTTAAATAGAGGCCTGGAAGACTACATTCTAGTTCATATTTCTAAAGAAAACATGAAATGGAAACCTACTTTTCTATCCCAACTGAGTTTCCTACTGGAGCTGCCATCTCTCTGAAGAACTGGAATCGTGTGCACCGTGAAACAGCACAACGCGACCTGAAATGCTGACGTTTGTTTGTTTGTTTGTTTTGTTTGTTAATCCTCACCTGAGGATTTTTTTTCCATTGATTTCTGGAAAGAGTGGAAGGGAGGGGGAGAGACACAGAGAGAGATAAACATCGATGTGAGAGAGACACATCAATTGGTTGCCTCTCGCATGCCCCCAGACCTACTAGGGCCAGGATTGAGCCTACAACCAAGTTATGTACCCTTGAATGGAATACAGCTTGGGAGCCTTCAGTCCTAGGGCCAATGCCCCAGCCACTGGGCCAATCTGGCTAGGGCTGACATTTCATTTTTAATTGAAATCAAACAGAAGTATGTTCACTGGGAAACAAGAGAGTAAAGTGGGCTTTTGATGAAAATTAATAGGGCAGTAACTAAAGTACATTTTTGCATCATAAAGTAGTCTCCCTGTCGAAGCCTGCCGGTCCTCTTGCCTAAATCTGACATTCTATCCAGAGTTACATTTGATAAAAAGAACAGATCTTATGAAGGTAAAACAGAAATCATATTTGGAAAGAAAGAAATGAAAAAACACTTCTTTGCTTCTTTTAAAAAAATCATCTGAATATAGAGTCCAAGGAAAAAAGGTTTAATTTTACTGCAACAACAAGTGATAATAAAAGCAAAGGAGTTCATATCATCAACAAAAATATCTAAAAAAATAAATCAGAAAATATTTGCTAAAAGATAGATACAGAGGCAGAGAAGCATCGAACAGACTGTCAAATTACAGCAGGAAGGCTTATGTTTAAGAAGATTGTTGAAGATCAACCGAAGGACTTGTATGCACGCATATAAGCATAACCAATGGACACAAGATACTGGGGGAGTGGGGTGAGGGCATGTGCCAGGGGGTAGGCCGGGGGAAGGTTAATGGGGGGGAAAAAAAGGAGACATATGTACTACTATTTGTAATACTTTAAACAATAATAAAAAAAATGTGTGCTAAAAAAAGAAAAAGAAAATATTTGCTTTGGGAGGTAGGGTCAAACTTACATTACAGGGATTACAATCCTCATAACAGTGAGACAAATTTCTTTAAAAAAGAGGTTTATAAAGATAAATTAAAAATAAATATATCTAAAAAATAAAATGTAAAAGTAAAAGAGGTTTATAGCAATATCTATAGCAGTAATAACTGTAGGAGTTGTGGTTTGAGTAGCAGCAATAATATTAATGAAGATTAACATTGTATATCTATATATGGGTTATAAAATCTAAATATATATAAAACCCTAATATGCAAATAGACCAAACGTTGGAACAACCGAACAACCGGTCGCTATGATGTGTGCTGACCACCAGGGGCACGTGTGGAACATGGTGGGCGTCAGCAGCAGGCAGCAGACCGTGGAACATGGCAGGCATCGGCCGTGGTGGGATGGTGGAGCAGGTGAGCAGGGGCGTCTGACCAAGGAGGGGCGCCAGTCGCTGTCATCGGGGTGAGCCTCTGATGGTTACTGAAAATTCTTTGCTCCCACATGCTGTGGTCCCGCCTGGCACTCGCACCTGCTGCTGGCACCAGAGCCGCCGCTTGCACCTGCTGCAGGTGCCCGGCACCGGTCCCAATCGCTCCATGCTGTCAGTGGGTGCGAGCAGGGCTGGCGCTGTCAGTGGGTGGTAGCGGTGGCGGCGGGAGTAGGGCTGCCAGCAGACAGGGGACCAGGGGCCACAGCGGGAGGGGCCAGGCGGGGGCACGGAGGATGGGCCAAGACTCACCCCTGTGCCCACTGCAGCCTCGCGGCCCATAGTTCCTTTCAAGGTGCATAAATTCAATGCAATGGGCCCCTAGTATGTTTATAATATTTGATCCTCCAAACAGCATTATGAAAACTAACTTTCAGAAGACAATATTTTATAAATATTGATTTTCTAAAACCAGACTTCAAATATAAAAAGCCATAATTTTAATGAAAACATTGATCTTTATGGTCAAAATTTCTAGAAATAATCTGTAGCACTTTGTCCTAAATGTTGGGTTTTCTATATGAGTCACTTCAAGACATTATTGAGTGAGGACTGGTACGAGGATGAATATAGTGGGGTGTTTGCACTGAGGATTCATAGGCCAACATTGCAGACAGGTACTTAAAAAGATAAATGACGCTAGGATGTGATACCTGCTATAACAGAGATAGAAACAAAGTACTTTGAGGGAACAGAGGAGGGAGGAAATAATTCAGTCTGGGGGGATCTGAGAAGACTGCGCTGAGCCAGGTACAACTGAGCCAGTGATTACAAATGATGAGGAGTTCACAGGGTGAACAGAGGCAAGAGGGCATCAAGTGAATGGGAACGCCATACAGAGTCACTGAAGAACATGAACAAAGGCATTGGATTTACCAAGTCCTGAGTGCAAGGACTACCAGGAAATGAGGCTAGAAACATAGTGGAGAGTAGATCAGGGGTGTGCAAGTTACTGCACAGAAGGCCCAAAAGCTGAAGAAAGACTGTATATTTTTCAATGACCAAAAAAAAAAAAAATAATCAAAAGTAAAATAAAACTTTATGACAAATGAACATGAAATTCCAATTTTGCTGTCCATAAATAAAGTTTTATTGGAACACAGGCACGTGCATTCATTTACGTATTGTATCTGGCTGCTGCTATCACGTTACAACTCCAGAGCAGAGTAGTTGTTACAGAGAGTGTATGGCCTACAAAGCCCAGAAGAGGTGTGCCAATCTCTAAACTAGATAGCAGGGGGCTTTGTGTGGGGTTAGAAATATAAAACCTGCACTTCCAAGAAAGTTGTGTTGGGAAGAGGGATGTGGGAGTCCTCAGCACACAGATTAACAGAAGCCGTAGGACCAGATGAGTTTGTCTAGTATGCAATCCTGAGGACCTGGAACCCCTTCAGGAGAGACAGAAAAAGGGAGGTAGCTCTGGGGAAGAGAATGAAAAAGAACAACCAGGTAAGAGAGAGACTACAGTGGGAGCGGAGTCCCATTTTTTTACACGAAGTGTTTCACACCCTGTGGGCTGCCCAAGTGTGACAGTTGTACCTGCAAAGTATCTCTTTGAGTCCAAGCTCTCTCCAATCTCACTTTCCTTTCTTCACTTCTCACCTAGATTGCTGTCATATCATCCTTACATTCTCCTGCTCATAGTCTCACCAAATCTATTGCCCACATTGATGCCCAGGTGATCTTTTTGAAAACTGATGCCAGTGATATTTCTAAAAACATATTATTTAATCATAGCAGTCCAATTTCAGTCTATTATCAAAGGCTTTATTCACTCTTATTATATATGTGTGTGTAGATAGATAGATATTGATGATATACATATAATTTATCTATTGCTGCATAACAAATGAACCCCAAACTTAGCAGTTTTACTCTTCAGTCAACTTATCAGAAATTCCCCCAGGAGACCCCAGGTGTGGATTGAGGGAGGGAGGCAATGCAGCACAAAGAAGTCTGTACCACCTGCTCATTCAAGTCACATGAGTCTTCAGGGCTTGCTCAAGACCAGTCTCTTCTCAACATTTCCACCTGATGATGAGTTGCTATTGCACACACCCTGTGTTATGCTTTTATGAGTCAGACAACACTCAGTTCATGCTGGACAGGTCCCATTACATAGCGATTCAATGGTTCATGGTCACTCATTTACTCTACCAGGTTCCAATAACAAGTCAAGAGCTGGTTTTCAAAAGGAGAATAGTTATGAGAAGAAGGTATATGATTCTGAAATTAGATTGCGGTGATGGTTGCAGAATCTTATGAATATAGTAAATAGCATTGAGCACTTTAAATGTGTGGTATATAAATTATATTTCAATAAAGGTGTTCAAAAATTGAAGAACCATATACCATCCATCCCTCACCACCCCCGCCCCCTTAAAAAAAAGATGGCTTAGAGGTCTGCACTGTAATCCTCCTATTGGGGCTTGCTAGAGGCCCCTTACAGCATCCCTACTTGCCACTGATCACTGAGTATCCTTGAACTTCTGGGTCATAAGTAACCAAGAGGCAGAGCAGTCTGCTGTGCAGCCTGGACCTCCTGCAAGGCTCCGGCCCCACAGAACTAACCCCTGAAAAAGAGTGCTACTTGGATGATGCTGACACCTCAGGAGCTCTGAGTATGTGTTCCTTTTAGTTAGAACCCAAACCATCTGGTGCTGATAGCACTAAAGGGGCACGGTGAAGCTGGTTCTGAAAATGCCAACATGGAGCCAGAAACTAGAACCAACCATTGGTGTCTGAGTGAAGGACCATGGCTGAGGATCACTGACAGGAACAGTAACCAAACAGGAAAGAGTAAGTTTCTTCTGCCCGACTCCAGCTTTCCTGTCCTCTCTAATGCCCCTATTGACAGAACCTAAAAAGGAGGCAGCATACAAGGGAGAAATGTGGTTTTCAGAGTCCAAGCATCACAAAGCAGAAAAAAGAATGCTTTCCTGTTTCTCCCATCAGAACCTAAACCCCTCCAGGACTGTGACTATGCCATATTTATCTTTGCAAGGTACTTAGAGCAGAGTCTGACAAAACTTAAATGTTTAAGAGGTGTTGGAAGGAAGGAAGAAAAAATAAAGGGAGAGAAAGAAGTAGAAGAAGGCAGTACTTAAGGGTATGAAGAACCAAAAAGTAGACAAGTCAGATAGATCCTGCAAAGAGGTCACCACATGTGGCCAGCTAGAAGTCAGTGGTACCACCACGGAGCAAGATGAAAGTAGAAGAGAAGATGGAGAAGACAGATGGTTCTTCCAAGGGGTGGGTGGTGAATGGAAGGAGGGACTTACGACCATAGCTAGAAGGAAGGGCTTTATGGTGGAAAATTTGGTTTACTTGCTTGTTTTCAACATGTGGACACTTCCACAGATTTACAAGGTGAGTGAAAGAAGAAAAGAAAGAATTACAGAGAAATATAGCTTTTCTTTCATTTTTTTTAAAAAAATTTGAGTCTTTTCAAAACTTCTCTCTGGTGACCTTGGGTGACTTCTTGGGCTACTCCAGATGTAGATTTTAGGTTCCTTAGAATTGATCAAAATAATATGGGGTATATTTTAAGGACTGAAGTCCAGATGTTCTCAATCTTTAAGAAAACTTAGGGCTGTACAGATAGATGCCTTGGGGGCCAGCAGACATCCAGGAAGATGCCCAGTGGGAAGAATGCAGGTGAGTATTCCTTGTAGTGTGATCCTTCCCTGACATGACTATAACTTGTGGTAAAGACCATTGATTCTTCATGGAGATTTTTTTCTCATACAAATTCTCTGTAAATTTTACCTACAGAATTTTAAGGAAAATAAGAGTACCGATTTTTTAAATTACAAAATTAATGACAAAAACAATGAGTATCAATTTAAAAAAAAACACCTTTATTCCTGGCTCTGTCTGATACTCCATTGAAATTTTACCTAATTAATATGTAATTTCCTCATGAAAGCAATTTAGTGAATCCTTTAAATAATTCTAATAAAAATAAAAAAATCAGTTATCTCAGTCTCAAATTTGCCACGATTAAAAGGAAATGCTCTTTTGAATTGGACTCTTTCTCCCTAAAAAAAAATAATCTTCTTCTAATAACTAAGGATATTGCAATATGCTCTGAATAGATGTTTAAAATCTCTCTCATAAGTTCTGGAAATCTCTCTCATTGAAACGGTCCCAGCTTGACAGCTCTGTGATAACCATTAAATATTAAAATAACATTAAAGAGCAACTGCTCAGCTCATGGATTTAGCTGCAAAACTCCGTTTCACACTAATGGGACTCACATAGCTAAATCTCCATGTGCTGTACTGAGAATTTACCCCCAAGGATCCAAGGATCAGAGAGTCAAGAAAATGATGAATTCACTTTAAAAAAACAAAATAATCAATCCACTACCAAAAAAGAAAAAAAGACTATTCATGGAATTGCAATCATATAATCATTCTAAAAATCAGATTGTCAAAGATTTAGCACCATCCAATTTTGCATTCATATAATTTACATTTGTGATGTAATAAAATTTGTACTTCAATTGCAAGATAATTTGGATGTTGTATAGATATTTAAAATTGTGTCTCATTTACAAAGATTGCCTAAAGTCAAAAATCTAATTCTAAATATTTTTATGTGCACTATTTCTATAGATACTATCACCATAACATTTAAGTTTAAGAACTATTTTTTATTATTGTTGATATCTGTTTAAAGTAAAAGGGGAAAAAAAGATAGTTTAAGTAACTAATGGTATTAATCTTTAAAGTTATATGGGGCTCTTAACTTCTCCAAAAGTATTTTCTTAAGAAATTATAGGAATTTTGATATAGTTGTTCCATATTACATATAATAATCATCCATATTCACTACCCTGGAAGCAGTTACAAATTATTGAAAAGACAGTGGGTTTTGTTTGTTTGTTTCATATATTTTTATTGATTTCAGAGAGGAAGGGAGAAGGAGAGAGAAATAGAAACATCAATGATGAGACAGAATCATTAATCAGCTGCCTTCTGCACACCCCCTACTGGGAATGCCTGCAACCTCCTTCTGCACACCCCCTACTGGGAATGGAGCCTGCAACCTGGGAATGTGCCCTGACTGGGAATTAAGGAGACCTCCTGGTTCATAGATTGATGCTCAACCACTGAGCCATACCAGTTGGGCAAAGACAGTGTGTTTAATGGAATGAATTCTAGACTAAAATTTAGCTTGCCTGAATATCAAACTAAGACAAGTCACTTACATTCTCAAAGTCCCACTTTATCAGCTATAAAATGAAGATGATCTTGGGGAATCTCCTACAGCTGACAGTTCATGATTTTCTTTTGTGACAGATAATTTTGTTTATACTAAACTTGATTAGACTTTCCCATTTCCTTCACCCTCACCCTCATCCTCATTCCAATACACACTTACACACACAAGCATAAACATAAAGAGGAGAAAGAACATTTTAAATCTTCTATAGAATTATGGTATAACTGCATTTATAATATTCTGCAAAAGTCCTATTTGTGAATGTCAAAGAATTTACCAGAATTGAAAGAAGCCTAGAGAATGAGAAAGAGGGGTAGCACTGTTCTGTGTAAAAAGCACCTGGAGATCCAATCCCACCACTAACCAATTCTATGACCTTAGACAGATCACGCCATATCTTCCAATTAGAGTTCACTTCTCTGAGAAATGTGGACATTGGATAAGATGGTCATTAAGTGCACATCCAGCTGTGAAATTATTTGCCTCTAACTAAAATATTGCTATTATGACAGGCAAAGTTGTTATTCTTAAGTATGCATAGAAGAAAAGAGTGTTTGTGTGTTTGAGTGTATGTGTGCCTGTGTGTACATAATTATGAAAAATGAAGGCTAGGGATAAATTTTGCAAATTCAATAATAGTAAAAGAACTGGGAGGTATCTTTAAAGATTAATGACTTCCAAATCTTGTATTGTCAGTCATAAAGCTAATGACACTGCAGATACTATCTAATTTAATCTGGACTATAAACCCTATGAGAAGCAACTATAATTATCACCATTTCGTAGATGAGAAAATGACGGCTAGAGAAGCTTACATCCTATAGCTATTGTAACTAATGAAGAAATGCAACATAGAGACTGAGTCATGTCCCCTGAAGTGTCATATTTTTTGGTGTCAAATTTATAGATGACTAAGCTCTGATTTCTTTGTTTTTAAAAAGGTTTTTGGTAGAATCACTGGACACAACATCTAATTCTGCATACCACTGGACCACACCAGCAACAACATTCTCTTTCTTTTGTCCATTACAAAAGTGCGAGGCCTAGTAACACCCACATTTCTGCAGACAGTGGACTGGAAAACAGGGTACTCTTCTGCTGCAAATAAGCATGCCACTTAGTCATTGTGGGGGTTTGAGCCATTACAGGGTGGATTGATGGAACGTATTATCTCCCCAACCCTTGGTAGGAAGGGAAGTTCTATCATGATATGCTGTTCCTTCCTTGGGGGCTCTACCTGGAGGAGCACTACACACACTGCTCACAGCTCTGTGGGGCCCCAGAGCAGGGACCAAAATCCTAAGGGGATTCTCTCCTTCTGTTGTTTCTGCCATAGTGCCCCACCCACATCTTCCAGGGTCACAGATCCAGTAAGTCCTCACTTAAAGTCATCAGTAGGTTCTTGGCAACTGTGACTTAAGTGAAACATATAATGACACACCAAGTTTCCCATATGCTAATTCAGTGATTTTCAACTTTTTTCATCTCATGGCACACATAAGCCAATTATTAAAATTCTGCGGCACACCAAAAAATATTATTATTATTTTATCAATCTGACAAAAAAAAAGGTACAATTTTGATTCATCACACCAGATGGCTACTCTTATGTTGGCTGTTGCCACTTTTTTATTTGACAATCTAAGGCAGTGGTTCTCAACCTTGGCTGCACATTAGAATCACCTGGGAATCTTTTTAAAATCCTGATTTCTGGGCCTCATCCTCCGGAAATTCTGTTTCTTTGTTATGGGGTGGGACCACAACATTAGTAACAAAGAAACAGAATTTCCGGAGGATGAGGCCCAGAAATCAGGATTTTAAAAAGATTCCCAGGTGATTCTAATGTGCAGCCAAGGTTGAGAACCACTGATCTAAGGGAAAAGGAATCAGTACCCCTGCTACTTAGTCAGGTGTTGTATGTTTTAAGAATTCTGTGGCACACAGGTTGAAAATCGCCAAGCTAATTGATAGAAATGGGAGTTAAGTTCCTACCTATGCCGTATTCCTGGTCACAAAAACATCACTAAACTTCTAAACAAAGACCTAAAACACTTCTCATGTGAAAGACTGAAATGAATGTGAGCTACATACATACTTAAGCAAGTTGAATAAAAACAAATAAAAACTATTTTCAAACTCACTGATTCCAGTTCAGGATTGAGGGGAGCAGGAGCCTCTCCTGGCAGCTCAGGGGGCAAGCAGGAACCCACCTTGGGAAGGGCACCCTTCACACCTGCACTCACTCAGCTGGAACGAGGAAGACAGGCCATGCACCCCACTTGCCCGTCTTTGGGGGGAAATCGCAGGACCCAGAAAACCCACGCGGACATGGGAGAACGCGCAGACTCCACACGCTCAGGGGCTCCGCTGGGAAGCAATGTTTTCCCCAACATTGTCACAAAAGGCCATTCAATGAAACCAGGTCATTCGCGAACCTGCTGTACATCTAACTCAAATGGTGGCCCTGCTCGGAAGACGCCCTCCTCCTGGCTTTGCAAAACGGCGCGCTAAAGTCTCTAAGTTAATATTCTGCTTTCCCACCTGGCTGCCACCCCAAGTTAGCGGACTCGTGGGTACTCACACGTGCTTCTCCCACCACAGCTCTTCTTCCCACTTCCCACAGCAGCTTTAGCCTCGGGATGACCAGCCCCAGCTGAGGCCAGCCCAGCGCACAGCCCAGGAGCGCCCGGCTCTGCAGCGCCGCGCTTGCGCACTTCCTCCAACAAGCGCAGGAGACCAGCCCGCGTCCCCTAGACGTTCGGTTCCTCCCAGGAGGTTCGCGGGCTGCCCACAGACTCGCCACCCCGCCCCACGTGGAAGTCCATGGCCAACTCGGGCTTTGCCCTGCGGATGCCTCTTTCCCAAGACCAATTTCTTCCGTTTCCAGGCTGACCGGCCTGCGTGGAGGGGAAGGAGAGACCAAAGAACAAGGCAGACCACTTCCAATGGGTAGGTGGCAATCTTAATGAGCAAGGGAACTCACTTATGAGGCTGGTTTGGTGCCGCCCAAAGACGACAGCTCTCCACACCCGCGCCCCAGAAATTGCAAAGTTTATATAGCGTCCTTCACAGGGTTCAGTCACATTTACCGGCCAGGGGTCTCAATAGCGCACTATTGTCTCAAGGCTGTGTCCTTGAGGCAGCTTCTAGTGCTGGGAAGGCAAGGAGAGTGCACATCCCAAGGACAAGGGCGGGGTGTGAGGTGCCTCCAATTGTCCTGGTCAAGCTCATGGGTCAACCAGCGGCCACTTCCTCTGCATGACCTCCTCCAACAACTACTGATACATGTATAAAATACCAGAAAATATAAACTTAGTAGCAGAAAGTAGACTATTGGTTGCCTGAGTATGGAAGTGAGATGGGGGATGGGGGGGGGCAGGGGTAGGCAGAGAGAAGTGGGAAGATGAAGAAACTTGGGGGTGATGGGTATGTGCATTTCTTGATCAATTGCATAGGTATTTATGAATGTCAAATGTATCCAGTTGTATACTTTAAATATGTGCAGTTTATTGAATGTAGAATATCCCTCAGTAGAACTATTTTTTAAAAATATAAAAGGCCAATTTTTCATCAAATAAATAATATCATGGGCTATTTTCCTTAGTGCTTTCCTATTTTTTTCATCACAGCAATCCAGGGAGCTGGATATTCTAATTGTTTTTATTTTATTACTAGTGGCCCGGTGCACGAAATTCATGCATGGAGGGGGAGGGGAGAGGTGTCCCTCAGCTTGGCCTGCACCCTCTCCAATCTGGGATCCCCCTCACAATCCGGGACTGCTGGCTCCTAACCGCTCACCTGCCTGCCTGCCTGATTGCCCCTAACCACTCTGCCTGCTGGCCTGCTCACCCCCATCTGCCCCCTGCCC
>NW_005365989.1:769919-790058 GCF_000412655.1 Myotis brandtii | reverse complement strand
TAGAGGCCTGGTGCACGGGTGGGGGCCAGCTGGTTTGCCCTGAAGGGTGTCCCGGATCAGGGTGGGGGTTCCCTTGGGGGGTGGGGTGGCCTGGGTGAGGGGCCTGCGGTGGTTTGCAGGCCAGCTATGCTCCCATTGGGGTGGGGATCCTCACTGGGGGGGGTGTGGCCAGCCTGGGTGATGGGCTAAGGGCTGTTTTCAGGCTGGCCACATCCCCTTCAGGGTGGTGGTCCCCACTGGGGTGCTTGGCCAGCCTGGGTGAGGGGTGACCTGGGTGACCTTCACCCCATGGGGGGTGTGGCCAGCCTGGGTAAGGTACTGAGGGCTGTTTTCAGGCTGGCCACACCCCCTTCAGAGTTGGGGGTCCTTCCTGGGGGGGCCTGGCCAGCCTGGGTAAGGGGCTGAGGGCTGTTTGCAGGCCCCTCCCTTGGCGGCTGGCCCAGGCACCCAAGCCTCCCGCTCGCTTCTGCCTGCTCCATGGCTACCTCCCACAGGCCCTCCTTCGGCAGCCAGCCCAGGTGGGCGGGAAGCTTGGCTTTCTCCATCACTGGGGGTGACCCAAGCCTCCCACCCATTCCGGCTAACTCCGTGGCTGCTTCCATCTTTGTCACGTTAATTTGCATATTCCTTCCTGATTGGCTATGGGTCGTCACAGAGGTATGGTCAATTTACATATTTGTCCATTATTAGTGTAGATCTTATTGTTCCCACATAATATATGATTAAATCAGAGGCTCAGGAACATGACCTTTTCCAATGTCAGATAAACCATTGTCAACAAACATCATGTGGAATTATTTACTAGAAATTGAAATAAAGGAAAAACCTGACTTCATTACAGTGGTCCTCAAATATTTTCATTCCTGCCTTGTTAGTATCTCTCATAGCCTTAAGAGATTCTCACTAAATTCAACCATACTCAATTCCCAGAAACGTGAGGTAAGGCTGTTGAAGTCTCCACTCTCTAATGCAGTAGCCACTCACCATTTGAGCACTTGAAATATGGCTTATTTGCAGGACACAGCACAGATTTTGAAGAGGTAACTATCTCATCAATATTTTTTATATGGATTACATGTTGAAATTATAATATTTTTGATATAATGAGTTAAATAAAATATATTATCCACTATTTTTATCTGTTTATTTTTACTTTTTTGTAGGTGGTTCCTAGAAATTTTTTAATTACATGCGTGTCTTTCATTATATTTTTATTGGATGACACTGATCTGAAAATCCTACTGAGAAAAGCAATGCTATACCTTTTATTACAAATTAGAAAATAATGAACTTGTATTTTAATCATCGTGCTATCTAGCTTCAGGTTTTCAGCAAGGTGGAAAGCTTAAGGTAGGATGCCCCTGGGAGAACCTTCAGGGATATAAGAAGAAAAATGGGCCCTGGAAGGAATAGATGGTGATTAGAAAGAAAAAGGGGTATAGCTGATTGTGAACTCATAGTAGATGGTGGGAAATATTAAAACCAAACTCTAGGATCAATTTTTTTTTAAGCCTCACCAGAGTTTTTTTGTGTGTGTGTGTGTTTTTGTTGTTGTTGTTTTTTTGAGAGAGAGTAGAGGGGAGGAAGTAGGGGGAGAGAGAGAGAAAGAGAAAAACAACGATGTGAGAGAGACACATCGATTAGTTGCCACCCATATATGCCCCTGGGCCTGCAACCCAGGTATGTGCCCTTGACTGGGAATCAAACCCACGACCCTTCCTGGGCCAATGCTATAACCACTGGGAAAAACATACCAGGGCTAGGATCAATTTTTTAAGTCAGTTCTGGAATGCTTCAGGGTACAGTGCCAGTGTTTTGATACATCAGTCTCCAGTGGATGTTTGTGGCAGTCGTAAAAGAGGAATTGTCTTGGCCCAGTCAAGGACTTGTCTGTGTTGACACTGACTAAGGCAAGATTTGAGGCAGCAGCTGCTGTTTTTGACTCTGTGGGTTACAATAGTGATCTCCTCAAAGGCTTTGCCTTGTGCTAGACTCTTGTATACCATAGTCCTCGCTCTCCTGCTTTTAGTTTTCACTCACATAGTTTGGGTTCGTGTGTCAGTGAATCTTGAAAGCCTTTCTTGGGCCCACTGCACTAACTCTTCACAGGTCAGGTAGATGCTTGGGTCCCATTGTGCTTGCATAGTTGCTACATTCTAGGACTTGAGAGGTATTGCTCAGTTCTCCAGATCATGTAAAATACAGTTGAAATTGCAAAGCACAACAAACGTCACAAAAGGCGGAACCCAGTGTTGCAGTACAATCTGCTCTCCCAGACAGACTCTTTCCTCTGGAATGCCTCTTGCTGCCATGCTAACTAACCACCTCCCTTAGTGTAATCTTTCTATCTTGATGGATGTCTTCCTGTTGTAGCTGTTAAGGAGTCGATATACAGTATCTTCTTGTTACCTGGTATAACCTTCTGATTTTGGAATCAATGGAAAAACAGACCCAGGAGTCAGATAGATGGTGACAGAATGCGGCTTTAGAATAGAGGCCCAGAAGTCTCCCTAATGCTTTATCCCTGAATGAGAGAGACACTTACCCAGTCACCATGAAAGCTGGACAGCGAAGGCCTACTCCAAGAATATGCATGAATGAGTACACTAGAGCCGTGGTTGGCAAACCGCGGCTCACGAGCCACATGCGGATCTTTGGCCCCTTGAGTGTGGCCCTTCCACAAAAGACCATGTGCGGGCGCGCACGTACAGTGCGATTGAAACTTCGTGGCCCATGTGCAGAAGTTGGTGTTTTGTGGAAGAGCCACACTCAAGGAGCCAAAGAGCTGCATGTGGCTCGCGAGCCGCGTTTTGCCAAGCCGCAGTTTGCTGACCACTGCCTAGAGTACAAACATCCTGTATCTCCCAAAGAAAGAGAATCCAACAAGACACTGAGCTGAGCATGCTCAGTGATGCCAACCAAACTCTAATCCAATAAGCCTGCAGGAGTGAGATGTGGGGAGAAAGGCAAGTTACTATAGCAGACATCCCTCAGCATGACAACATTAGGCCTAGAAAGGAGATATCCCTGCCTCCCCTCAACATGAATGTATTTATCTGCTTACCATCAAAGATTTTATAAACACACTTTTATAAACACATTTTTAGTACATGGCATATAAACCTGTAGAATATATTTTCCTTGATGCAAGCTCTGTTCATTTATTCCAGAAATATTTGATCAGTACCTGTTATAAGCTAGGATACTGTCCTAGGTGCTAATAGATAAAGAAACACAGAAATCCTGTCTTCATGATGCTTATATTGTAGCAGGGAAGACTGAAAATAATAATTAACCATTTAATTAAAACATATGGCACTGAGAATGGTGGTAAGTGCTATCGAGAAAAAGTGAACAAGGGTGAGCATAGAAGTTGTAATATCACATAGAGCGTTTAGTGATGTCTCCCTGTGAGGGTGCCATTAGAACAGTGATGGCGAACCTATGACACGCGTGTCAGAGGTGACACGCGAACTCATTTTTTTGGTTGATTTTTCTTTGTTAAATGGCATTTAAATATATAAAATAAATATCAAAAATATTTGTTTTACTATGGTTGCAAATATCAAAAAATTTCTATATGTGACACGGCACCAGAGTTAAGTTAGGGTTTTTCAAAATGCTGACACGCCGAGCTCAAAAGGTTCGCCATCACTGCATTAGAATAAGCGCCCGATGGAGATAAGAGAGTGAGCCTGTGGATATCTGGAGGAAAGTGCTCCACGCCGAGAAAACAGCATATGCCAAGGCCCTACAGACAGATGCCTCATAGGCTGGAGGAAAATCAAAAGGCTAGTGTGGCTGAAACAGAATGAGTGAGGCAAGTTCACGTATAATCTCCGCCTTCAAAGTTAATTCATGGTCCTGGCATGTTATTCCTGCCTTTTCTGCTTGTGTTTTAAAGTTTAGACCCTCTTAACAGTTCTAGTATAGCTGTTGGGTTCCTAGCTACAACTTTCTTCCATACTACTCACAATCTACACAGTTTTGAAGGCAAGTTCAAAATTTATGCAGTTTTGAACTTGCCTTCCTTTCCTCAAATCTTGAAAACTCCTGGAGGGCAGAGTGTTTCTCTGAGTCACCAAGTACCTAGCATATGCCTTTCAGAAGGCAATGTCTCAATATGTTTGGTGAATGATTCTCCTAGACCAGTGATGGCGAACCTTTTGAGCTCGGCGTGTCAGCATTTTGAAAAACCCTAACTTAACTCTGGTGCCGTGTCACATATAGAAATTTTTTGATATTTCCAACCATAGTAAAACAAAGATTTATATTTTTGATATTTATTTTATATATTTAAATGCCATTTAACAAAGAAAAATCAACCAAAAAAATGAGTTCGCGTGTCACCTCTGACACGTGTGTCATAGGTTCGCCATCACTGTACCTAGACTGTTCCTTCAAAGACTTTTATGAAAATCCTGCCTCCAGACTTCTCTTCAATACTGAGTATCGGTTTTCCCAGCAGCAGTGGTTTCCTTTAAAGCACAAGGCTGACCAGTGGCATATTTAGTCCATTCGTAGCACAGCATAAACCCACCCTTTTGCAATTTAGTAGCTGGCATCTGTATACATTAATGTTGCACTTTTTACATTAATGTCGCACTTCCTACACCCCATCCGCCATTGGCTTCACAACTATTTATTGAGGGTGTTTTAGTATCTCATTCAATCAAATAGACCCCTGCCCTCTGGAGCTTATGTTATAAAGGATAACACCTTTAAGGTGGGACATTGGCTTAGTTGTCTTTATTTTCACAGCCCATAGCACAGAGCTTTCTTTGCCTAACATGCTCTATAAAAATATGCAAATCTGAAGACAAGTCACAAAGCAGAATTTTGTAGATCCAAAAAAAAGTACTCCTCTCTTTATCTCTAAATGGCTCAAACAGACTGATCAGATGGAGAAGAGTATTTAACTCAATGTCTCTCTCTAAAACATGCTCAAGGGCCATCTATTTCCAAGGAGGCACTTCTACCGATGATAACTAAAACTCTATATTGTGAAAACCTGGTGGCAAGGTGTTAGAGATCAGATTGGCTCCTTGCATTGCAAATCTCTAAAACTAGTGAGGGCAGGAGTCTAAGATGGTTGACAGGTTTCAGGCTTATGTGGAAAGTGATTTAACGTGACTGTTTAATAAATTGCATTGCTAGTAAGCCATAGGCCACCCCCCCCCCCTTAAAATATCAGTATATCAAAACCTTCTATAATGTTATCAGGAGAAGAAGATGGATTTGGGGAATTTTCCTAAAGTGCTTGAATTAATATTATCTTTTCTGTGGTCTAAAAAATTTTGCTAACAGCCCTGCTGATTTTCTATTAAGGGTCCAGAGAGATGGAGTGTGTGCTTTCATTCGTGGATCAACAGTGAAGAAGACAGATTTGTAGTTTTTATCAGCATTAGCAGGGCTAAGCACATTTGTTCACAGGTGTTAGGAATTACCACTTGAATGCAAAGCTGGGCAGAAAAATAGTATTTGTCTAGTGAAAACACAACAAGTATACACACAGTCCACACCTTGGACTATAGCATTACACATTCCATATCGTAAATCACATCAAAATCATTTTGGCATGTTCTTTCCTTGAGTTCATTCCTTAAATTGAATGAGCACATGTTAAATGCCTATGATAATCACTATTGATAGGATGTTAGCATCTCCTACCAGCAACAACCTTTTCTTTACTAATTTGGTCCTGAGATTATGAGATAATCTCTCACAAAACTACTTTAAAAACTAGAAAATGGAATGTGTGAATAGTGCCGTATAAAGTTCTTAAACAGACCTATGATTAGGACTCAAAGCACCTAATTCCAAAACCTTTGTTTAGTCTCTGGGGGAATATTATCTGCGGGGTTTGTCCTGGTGATCCTTTGGGGACCAAATTTGCTGAAGAAAAGCAGCTTGTGTCAGTGTTAACAGTAGAAATAGCCACTTTTCAAATCCACTGGCCTTGTAACGTGGGAAAAATCCCCACTAAACCTATACACAAGAGTTTTCTTATAATTTGCTGGAAAAATTATCATAAAATTCTGTATCAGATTTAATTGATCATGTGACCTATTGACCTTCAAAGAACAACACATTTTTGT
The DNA here is from genome assembly GCF_000412655.1 of Myotis brandtii. Classification (NCBI taxonomy): domain Eukaryota; kingdom Metazoa; phylum Chordata; class Mammalia; order Chiroptera; family Vespertilionidae; genus Myotis; species Myotis brandtii. The sequence continues at coordinate 783,960 of NW_005365989.1, read as the reverse complement.
CAGATATTTTGTCAGACACTCTTCAACAGTAAAAAATATTTATATTGGTTTACAGGTTTTCCTGAAAGATGGGAATAGATTCTAGTGTGTCTATGAATTTTTTAAAGAAAATCCATTACTTGGAAAATGAATAAAATATAAATTTAAAATTCATCATATTCCCTAACAATGAAGCGATTTGGCCTAAATAAGACTCTCACCCTTGCCCATTGGACCTGCAGTGCTGTAGATATTGTTGAACATATGGTGCATGATGTCACCCACTGTTTTCATTCCCCCTTCCCTCTGAGATGTGCAGACCAGAATCTATCAGCATTTCTAGGGAGGATCATATAATTATATCAATTTACTGAATTTTGATGTGTGAAAAATAAATTAGGTAGCACTTTACTAGCAATAGGAGTATATGCAAACAATGTTATTGAGTGAACACTATGAATTAATTTAACCTAATTGTTACAGTAGATAAATATTACCTAGTATTTCAATTTTCATCTAGCCACCAGAAGAACAATCATCACTGAATAAATATGATTTTTAATCAGGATCAAGTCTGGGTTATTGGTTTATTTCTAGTTTTTTTTTCCCTTAGGAAATATTTACCCTGCTTAAGTTATAAATATTATCTTGTTGTTTGGAGTGAAGATTTTACACAGTCATCTCAGACCGGTGCAGCTTAAAATTTTTAATAACTAAAAAGGGAGAGAGACTGGAATCTCAATTGTTTTCTTCCAGGATGAGTCTGCTACCCATGCCAACGGACCTACCTCAGTGGCATGCCCTTTGTGGATTTGCCAGCCATCACCCCCATCGCCCTTTCTACTTCCTCCCAGGCCCCCCTGGCTCCTGCTAGAAGAGTCCCAGCACTTAGTAGGCTATCCCAGAATGGTAGCCATTGTCATCACACCCTACTGTCCAGGGTGTTAAGATGGGGCTCCCTATAAATGAGGTCACTGCAGGTCCTTTGTAGAAGTTGGTTTTTCATCTATCGGTTCCTGGAGATAGTGGGATTTCCCTGATCTCTTTCCCCAGTAAGATCATGCCATGCCATGTCCCCTGCCGCTCTGCTCCCCTTCCCAAATCCCTGCATTTTTCACCCTGCTGAGTCGGGGTGGGCAACACTCTGAAAGCAAAGACTCTCTTTGTCCTGCTCTTAAAATCTGGACCATCGCCAGCTCCAAGCAGGCTCCTAGCATGCCTTTCTTAACCCTTCATTAACCGACTATCAGAAGACTCAGCAAGGCTCATCTTGCCCACTCCAGAGGAAGAAAAAAGAGGAAGGTGAGGAAAGGAAGGAAATTTGCCCCCACCCTAACTGAAGGCTTCCCTGTATATGACCCTGACACATAGTAAAGCTATGATCTCTGAGAATTCTGGGGTGGGGTTAGAATCATGGCAGGAAAAGGGAAGAATCAGCTTGAAATAAATTGATGAGTTGGCAGAATTAAATCCTTCCCTTAATAATTATGTGCAGAATTTTTGTATCTAGTGCTTTTTAGAAAACTATTGTTAACATACAGCAAAAATAGTAATTACCCAGTCACTCAATGAAAATGTGTCCACTGCCTGCCCTGTGCAAGGACCTGAACTACTTGTGTGATTCCTCCTGTGTTGGCAGACACAGGAGGAATCACACAAGGAGTCTACCCTTTGGCAACTTAAGGTTCCCAATGACATGACATTCCATTCTATGGAGCTCCAAGACATGACATTGACAACATGAACATCAGTCGTGACAATTTGAGCTTCTGAATGATGCGCAGTGTAAGAAGATCATACAGCTGTGCAACCCAGGAGTGAAAGAAATTGCTTTCTACTTGGGAGGGATTATTTCCTATTCTGTGCTTTGAGGTGAACTCCTGGCCTCATGACTTATGTTCTTGGTGATGTTTTGTTTGTCTTTTGGTTGTAGATATGTTTACCTATTCTCCTTTCCAAAATGGCTTGACCAGCAGCAGGAGTGCAGCCTGTGGTTATGAAATGGAATAATCTAAATTAGTAATGTATTGACAATAGTGAATAGTTAGTACCTCCGTATTCCATCAGTTATAACTATTTTAATATTCCCTCTTAGAAATATGTAAAGAAATATGTTCTGGGATTGATACTACATTATAATATATTTTAGATCCTGAAGCACTCTCAAAAACAGCATGAGGTAAATAATTAATAATAATAGTAATACCAAGTGTAATCCTTACATAACCATTCATAACTTACAAGTCTGTGTGAATACATCTCTTTACAACCACTCAGTAAAGTAAATAAAATGATCCTGATTTTTAAAGATGGAGAAACTGTGGTTCCAAGAAATTCAGAAGTTTGTCTAGAGCAGTGATTCTCAATCAGGGTGACTTTGCTCTCCAGGGAACATTTGGGAATGTCTGGAGACCTTTTGGTTGCTACATCCTGGGGGCTGGGGAAGGAGACTGCTACTGGCATTTGATGGATAGAGACCAGAGATGATGCTACTAAACATCCTACAGTGCACAGGACAGCCTTTCACATCAAAGAATTATCCAGACCAAAACAAAAAAGAACTCAGGTTAGGAAAACTTGGTCTAGGATCACACAGTTGGTAAGAATTGAATCCAGGTTTATTATTCTTAGTCCAGTCTTTTTTCTGTTACCTAAAAGTGGAAAGTTTTCCTCTTAAATTAAATAGGGAAGCACAGCCTATAACATTTTATTCCTGAGCTCCTAGAAAGAGTGCAAAGTATACCTTTGATAGACCAGGAAATGATGGTATAAAATCACTGCCAGTGACAATGGAAAAGCTTTCAGCATAATCTCCACCCCTTCCCTCCTAGGCCTACCTTCCCAACTTTATGGAGCTCTGTATCTGCAATTACATTTTGTTGATAAAATTTCACTGTGTTTTTTTCAATTCTCAGACTTAGACCATACCTAGAACCATGCAGGAGAGATGAAAGGCAGGAGTAAATGATTGATTAACATGTGTGTGAGTTCTCAATTATCGATGGTAATGGCCCATGGATATAACATAGATTTGCCAAAGCCGTTGATAAACCAAAAGGCATTTTTATTGAGATTTGGAATCAAAACATTTTTTAAAGGAGAGTCATCTATCTAATAATCACTTTAATGTTGAGGTAAGCTACCATAGCAGTTATTTTTAATTCCCTAAATACATATCACTATGAGGCAGGAGAGGCATCCAAGAATGTGCTAGTCAGCAGGGGTTGCCAACAAAGATTAAAAACTGGAACAGTAACAGGATGGCTAAAAAAGCTATGATGGAGGCACAGCGAAGCCAGGCACAGTAGAGTTAAGTCCATGCATCCCAGGGGCACACAGCCTGTGTTCCGTCTGGCTCTGCCTACCTAACTTTATGATTGTGAGCAGGTTACTTAATTTCTCTGTACCTCAGTTTACTCAACTATAAAATGGAAGTGTACATAGTACCTACCTTATAAGGTAGTCCTGAGAACTAAATATATTTAAAAATGTGCCCGGCATGTAATAAGTATAATAGTGCTATATATTTTCTAGATTATGCATGTGTTAACTCAAATCAGGTGAACTTATGGATAGTGATGTGAAAACATGGCATGAAATATTGTTGAATGAAAATATAGAAGAAAAGAAATTCAGAGAGCAATAATTATAGCCCTGACCCATTTATATTTAACCTCCCCTGTCCCCCCAATGACTAGTATGTGAGTTATAGGTTACATGGTGAGGAAGAACTTGAACTTTTTGTTTTTCAATTTAGAGAAATTATCATCCACTTCTTTAAAAATATTTACATATTTTTTAATTGACTTTTATTGAGAGAGGAAGGGAGAGAGAGAGAAAGAAAGAGAGAGAAACATTGATCAATTGCCTCCTATAGGCACTCCTAGTGATTATTAACCCACAACCTGGGTATGGGCAATCAGACCCACAACCTTTTGGTGTACCAGGTGATGCTCTAATCAACTGAGCCACAGGCCAGGGCTGTAATCCACTTCTTGATTCAGGAGTAGGTGGGCACAGAAGGACACTTTGAAGCAAATTTCCTTTTACTTTTCTCAGTAATGAAATGTAAGACCACCAGGCCTGTTTGGCACCGGGGAAGGGTATAGAAGAATCTAAGTTTCATCATAGGTCACTTCTCCCAAGAAGCCTTGGTAAGCACAGCTGGGAAGAGGTGGGCAAACTGAATGGGATTCAGCGAGTCCTCCGAGAGGACGGGGATCTTACTTTCTTCTTCCTTTCTCAGAGTAACATGGTGAGAGCCTCTCTGTTTGCTGTGCTATCATGGTCATGTCTGAGCTCTGTCAGCAGGAATATACACCCATGGTCCCAGAGAGGGATGTTACCCAAGGGAAGAGAAGCCTAGCTGGGTGGCAAAGCCTAGAGTGTGACCTAAGAGTATATGGGGATGGCCACTTCCAGCCCAGGTGTAGGTAGGTCAGAAATCCATTTGGACCAGTATCTTTGGCCCAAAGTCACACATGTGAGTATGGACAAAAATGGGTAATATTGGAGCCCACGTGTAAGGCAGGATTGTGTTTGCTTTAGGGATTCTATCAGCAAGAACATCACTGTGGCTTGCAGATGACACCATCAGACTGCACAGGACCAGCTATCATAGTGACACCAGGGAAGTCACAGAAATCCCAGCAGGAAAGAATTCGGCTTGCCAGTTCTCTCTACTTCTGATTTTTGACTGTAGAGTTAGGAAGCATGTGCACAATCACATGCAAGCTGACTCCAACACAGCATTTCATGGGTACCTGTCCCTCCCAAATTTGCTGAAGCAGAACCTCTGGGATTGGAGCTCAGGAGTAGGAATTTTAACAAGCTCCCCAGATTATTGTGATGCCGATGAAAGTTTACAAAGCACTGATTAGTCAAGGCAGAAGTCAACAATCTCCTAGGTTTCTTGCAGTGGTGAAAGTACAGTCAATGAGAACACTCAAATGAGCAACTTTGATGAAGCCACAAATTACCCCATGCAAAGGGAGTATTGATAGTGGACTGTGATCTGGAAATCCATCAGTGCAATCTAAAGGTTTCAAAGCAGAAAGATGAAGATCCCAAACAATATGAAAAGAGAGCAGCCACAGAAGTAGCTAAAATATAGAAGAAATGAGAAAAGTGCAATAGCTTCATTATTCTCCATATTGCTTCCTAAATGATCTTCTCAGGCATATATGATCACTGCTGTGTGTGCATGTTTCTAATGGTTCCTTGTAGCAGGAATAAAGGTCAGTGGGTCCAAATTTTCCAACTGAGTTTTAACACTTTAATCCTTTAGTTCCTCTTGTGAACCCTAACAAGATCTGGCCTTCAAGTTTTGCCAGAGTTAGTGCTTCGGCTGAGAACATCCTTCTCTCTCTACCAGCTTATGCTGATATTCCTTCTCTTTCCAGATAAAGCTCCAGCCCGATCTCATCTAAGAAGCCTTCTTAGATTTCTCCAGCTGATAATTACTCATTGTGCTGTAGTCTCATGGCTTGATTTTACCTCTCGGTAGCTCTCCGATCAGTCTGTCAGGAGTCAGGTGATTTATGTAAGTCTGGCCTACCCACTAGGGTATAAATGCTGGAGCTCAGGGGTCCTGTTTCTTCTCCTTGACTTCCTCACCATACCTTGCATAATGCTTTTCATGGACAAACCGCTCAATAAAGCTATGGCATATGACTAGTTGACTAGAGATGAAATTTCCTTTAGAGAAGGAGGTGGAGTAAAAGTTGGAGAGGTAATTAGGGGCTGGGATGGGGTAACCAACAGCTTTAAACATTTTTTAATAACCAAGTATATTAAGTTTTATTTCACTTTGGGATACATGAAAGGTTCTTAAGCTGTTTTCCAAGATTCCTTCTATCCTTTCTAACATTGTACATCTATTTTAAAACATTTTTCTTTTTATTCATCTCCTTTTCTTTGGTGGGGGATGTCTGTTGGTTTTGAAATAGTATGAAGTTTGAGAAGAGAAGAAATAGAATGAGAAGGTGACTAGCTTTCTTTTCTCTTCTCTGTTATGATCCCAGAATATGCTTCATGAAAACCCTTGCTAGCAAAGCAATGAAGTTCATTTACTAAAGCGGTGGCCTTAAATATTTCTGTGGTAACTTCGTACATACATACTATATTACTTATATACACCTGAAACAGGCTTTAGTAAAACAGCCCTTACTCTTAATTTGTGCAATGCAAGTTGATATTTTCTATGTTACTCTATTTTATTCCAAATAAACAAAAAGTGGACCACAACCCAGTGAATCAATTCCATGACCATGAAGAGTTGAGACCTGCAATTTGAAAAATGTAACACTTAAGAATTTATATCATAATTGCTAGGTTGCAATAATTGGCTGAGCACTCTGCCAGGTACTTTTGCTAATACTGTTATATTCATTCTATGACAAATTATTATACTCATTTTATGGATGAGGGTAGAGCCAATTGCCCAAGATCACATACCTACTACAGGGCTGAGCTGAGACTTAACACAGGTAGACCAGGCTTCTGCTCACAGCTCAGTGACACATGCCAACTGCAGCAAAGTTCTGAATATGTTGAAGTTTTAACCTGGCAACATTCGGGGAGCATGAGACCACCAGGGTACAAAGTGCTCTATACACAACATCTTCATTTCTTCTCTGGAACCTTATTCCCGCCTTATTCTCCCAACTCATCAGTCCCTAAGAAATGGCAAACCCTTAAAATAGAACACTCAAACTCTAACAGAGAATCCAGTTTTATGACTAGAAGGAAACCTTCTAGAAGGCTGGCACTAAAACTTTTGAGTCTTCTTTAAATGAACAGAATTCCATACACATTCAGGATGAGTTTTTATTTTTTCACTTTTCCTTTTCAAAATGTCCCCTAAACATCTAAAAATAAGTAAATAAAAATTCCGCTTTGTTATGTGCCTAGGTCCAATAGGAAGTTTTGTTATTTTAAACCCCAATCCGTTGTCATATAACTTTATTTCCAACGTTGCTTGATTTTCTGGGTCATTGTTGGAGGAATAACTCAGTTCCATAAACAGTCCCTTAGATGCCAAGCAGTGTGCCAAGTCATACAAAGACCTGCCCCTCACGTTTATAAAGGGAACATGTGCTAAAACAGAACATGACACAACATGACTCCATGCATAGAGTACAAGGTGCAGAGGTAAGACAGTGGATTGAATCATAATTCCAGGAAAGCAAGAATTTTTACTTTATTTTTAGATGTTTGGAGACAAGAGGGAAAAAATAAAACCGACAATCTTTCAGTTTTAGTGTCCACAGAGTTTTGTTAATTTAAGAAGACAAAAGATTTAATGCCAGCCTTCTAGAAGGTTCCCTTCTCATCATAAAACTTTTCACTGTTATAGTTTGAGTATTCTATTCTAAGGGTTTCCTACTTTTTTTTTGAGGGACTTGCAAATTGGGAAAATAGGGCAAGAATAGAGTTCTAGAGAAGAAATGAAGATATTGTATACAGAGCACTTTATACCCTGGTGGTCTCATGCTCCCTGTGTGTTGCAAGGTTAAACGTTTAACATATGCAGTTCTTTACTGCAGTTGGCTGTGACCTAAAGCCACGGCACATGTCACTGAGCTGTGAGCGGAAGCCTGGTCTGCCTGTGTTTAAGTCTCAGCTCAGTCATGTTGTTGGTATGAGATCTCAGGAAATTTGTTGTGCTCTAAGCCTCAATTTCCTCATCCATAAAATTATATCATAGTGAAGCAATACACTGACAGCATCTTTTATTGTATCATTATAATGACAAGGCTGCCCCCATAGTTTGGTAAATTAAGGCAATTATCCTTGTTCTATTTTTAGTGTCGAGGATTCAGGTGATAAGGGGCCCGTGGCCTGTTGAGACTCAAACTGAATATTCACCAGCACTATTTACCAACAATGAAACCAAGCTAAAATGGAACCTTAAGAGAAACTAATTTGAAAAGTTATAAAAGCTATACTCTTCAGTGGAAGTGTGAATCTTGAGGATAAAGACAAGTCCTTCATTCACTTATTTAACAAATAGTTATAGAATATCTAATATGTGCCAGGCACTGCATTAGGTGTGTGTACATAGGGTAGATTCATGTGGTCCCTGCATTAGATAATATACACTCTAATGGGTGAGACAGGCAATAAAAAGCAAATACTATATATTAACAAAAGTATCTCAATTGGGAAAGGTGCAACTAAGAATATAAAGCTAGTAGTGAGGCAGAGAATATTAAAATGGGTGCTTACTTTAGACAGAGTGGTTGAGGTCTCTAGAAGGAGGTGATGTTTAAGCTTGGAAGGATGACAAGGAGACAGCCATGTGAACAGCCAAGGAAAGAATCATGGGAACAGCCAATGCAAAGGCCCTGAGGTATGTGGAACTTTTTGTGAATTGAAGTTCTGGACTTCTTTCACACACACACTGACTGGATGCCTCCCCTTCCCTGCTTCCAGCTGCTTTTCTGACGCAGTGTTACAGTATGTGTGAGGCTTGCATTTGGGTCCTGGATGGCTGTGCCCTTTTATATATATCAACTTAAAAGCATGCTGGGATAGCCCTCTTTTCCACACATCTTCCCAGCCTGTATCTTACTCAATGTGACTTTCCCATTCAATCAAGACTGCCCTTGACATTTATATCATTTTGATTTGTTTGCCTACATTTTTTGCTCAGGTCTTGAGAGATTAGCTGCCAACACAAGGTAGACACTCAAAAAATATTTGCTGAATTTTGGGATGAATTTTTAAAAGATCATCAAAGATCTTATTTTTTGTGTTTATGGTTTTGTCTGCTTATTTATTTTAACATGGTCAGGCTTGGGGGAGAGCAAACGGAATGAAATTTGAAGGAGAATTGTATGGCATTCTGGAATGGCACTCAGTGACTGGAAGGCTACTTCTGGCTGTGTAACTCATTAGTGACATGACCTTGGACAAGACATCCCACTTGAGCCTTGACATCTTCAACTAAAATGAAGGGTTTGGTCCAAGTACCCTGCAATGTCTGTTCTTTGCTGTGTCTCATTGGGTTTCAATATTTGCCACTCCTTCCACACTCCCATGAAAGAATTGTTGTCTTTAGGCATCAACTTAGTTTATGTGAGAATGTTACCTTACATTTGGTAGGACTTTGTCATTTTCAGAGTCCTCTCATCTCCACTATCTCATTTGATTTTAACCAGCCACATAAAGTATTGAAGATATTAATTATTTTATATCTCACAAAATGTTAAATTTGCCTAAGGCCATAATGCAGTACAAAAGGGAATGACACTTGTATATCCTGACTATGTGTGGCACACTTAATTGGATAGAATCTGTTCAATGTAGAAGTGGAACAAATTTTTTAACCACTTGAGTAGTGGTAACTACTTTTTTTTCACTTGACTAGAAGTTGTGAGGGTCAGAAAAATACTCAAGTTAACTCAGTTAGAGAAGGGCAGCACAGCAGGAATCAACTATCTTATGGACAGGAGGCAAGGTGGTCTTCTTAATAATTGAAAAATATCCCAAGGTTGCAGGATATACCAAGGTTGCAGGTTCAATCCTTGGTCAGGGCATATATAAGAAGCAACCAATGAATGCATAATAAGTGGAACAACAAAATGATGTTTGTTTCTCTCCCTTTCTCTCTCTCTAAAAAAGTCAATAACTAATAAAAAAAATTTTTAAAGGAAAAAGTATCCCTAAGCATTTCTTCCTAGGACTGAATTGTCCTGGGAACTTCCAAAACCATTCTGTTTTATCTGAAGAGCAGTGTCCTCTGCTTACTCTTGGTTCTTGTTTCCGCATAACCATGGGTCTCACGTGGATTGGCTTCCTGGCACTAGCTCTGGCCAGCTGACCCCAACATGTCAGATCCATCACTTACCATAGACTCTTATTTATTTATATTTTTAAAAATATATTTTTATTGATTTCAGAGAGAGAGGAAGGGAGAGGGAGAGACAGAAACAACAATGATGAGGATCATTGATCGGCTGCCTCCAGCACGCCCCACACTGGAGACAGAGCCTGCAACCCGGGCATGTTCCCTGACCAGGAATCCAACCGTGACCTCCTGGTTCATAGGTCAATGCTCAACTATTGAGCCACACCAGCCGGGCAAGACTCTTTTAGTTCCTGTGGTTCAATCAGCTGTAGCTGGTGGGGCTCGGACTCGTGTGGCACTCACATCAAGTTCTACCTCTATATCAGGATTATGGAGAGGTTTCTAGGGAAGGTAGTCTAGATGGAGCAGGAATCCCAAAACATGTCTATTACATTTTCCTTTATAAAGTTTCACATAATTCTATTGACTTTGTTTCTAGGGCGACTCCCATCTTTATAAGTATACCTATTCTTCTGATAGTTCATTAAAAAAACACCCAAATTTGCTCCTTACTTTAAAATAAGAAACGTAGTTTCGTGGTTTTCTGATCGTAGAATGCAGTTAAAAAAATCACTAGCCATCAATTGGGTGCTTTAGGTTCCAGACCTGATCCTATCATTGATTTCTGGACAGATCATTTATTTCCCCTTGAAATTCAGGAGAAGGGGTGTGTGTTAAAATCTAAAAAGTAGAAGGAATTTTATGGGATTATTTCATCTAGCCTCTGCATTTTTCTGTAAAAGACAATGACGTCAAGCCTTAGGTCACAGAGCTGATTAAAGAGGTTGAGCCAGTGGAATATTTCTCCTAAACAAACATTTATGGTCTTTTTATTACATCATCTCAGTAGAGCCTGTAGAGGCTTACGCTGAGAATCAGAGATAATGCTTTTGATTGATAATGCAGCATAAAGTAGTGTCTAAATGTAAAAATGTTATTTTAAGATGAGAACATGGAAAGAAACCAGAACACAGGAATCTTCCCAATGTGTCAACAGACAGGAAACAAAGTATAAATGCCCTAATTCTTGTTCCCTAAAAACTTACATATAAACAAAAGATCTTGAAAATTAATCTTCCACAAAACTATATCAGAAAATGGAGATTAGGACATTCCTGCTGCCAGACAGTATAAGGATATAGTTAGATGTTGACTCTGATCATAGATGGCTTGGCCTCAAAGGTGGGCTCTATTAATATAAAGTTGTATAATTTAGGTTTTTTAAAAAAATCACTTATTAAACTGCTCTGGATTAAGTTACTCAACATTATGTGAACAAAAGGTCGCTGCCACCAATTTAATGCCAACAGGTGTCCAATCTAGGGTGCAGAAAGAAAAGAAACTATTCAAAAGTTCCGTTTCCAAACTGGGAAAGCAGCCTCAGTAGGAAACCAAAAGTACATTCCATGGAGACGAAGGTGAGTCCACTCTTTAGAAAGTCCCACCCTAGTCCCTGATTGGTCCATTTTTAAGCAAATGAGGATTCCAAGTTTGCACAGTCTGATTGGTCCAAATAACACTGTCCTTTGGTTGGTCAGGATAGCATATTCTGAATAGTCTTTTAGGAGCTGCTCTGATTGGTCAGTAAAGATGCAAATGAGGGTATAACTATCATTCTGATTGGATGGGGCATCTGTCAGCCCATTGGTTGATACAGATACAGGGATTCCTTTATAAGGTTGGACTCAGCCTGCAGGAATACAGTGCAGGCAGGACGCTACCAACTCAGTCAATGGCTGTCCCTGAAATGCATAGCGTGTGAGAGGTCTCTGTCAGCAACTGCTAGAGATTTCGGGCCAAATTAACTGTAAGAAAAACCTCCCCTGAAAATTCGATGGACTAGATTAGAGCTATCAGTTGGTTTAGTAAGGAATTATAGATGGAAAGGAATGATTTTAGTGGTTGCTCCATCTTTAACTTTATTCTTTTCATTCTTAGGAACTCTTAAAGTGGGCATTCTTTGCATTTCACAGGCTAGAAAACACACTAGAGACGGTAATTGCTTGGCAAGAACTAGAAGTTGATTCAGTAGTGCTTCCTGGTACAAACTCAATCTGAGTCCACAACGCAGTAAATGAAGGTCTTTCCCAAGTGGAGGCTTCCGAGCCCTGCAAAGTCCTCACTTCCCCGGGGCCCGGAGGGAGCGAGTGTGTGGGTGGCGCAGGAGGCGAGGACCCACATGCCTCTTCGGGCCCAGCAGCTACAGCGTGGCTCAGGGGACTTTTCCCCGGACACGCAGGTCTCGCTAAGTCAGGTCGGGTTTCACACGGCCAGAACACCGGGCTGGAGGCTTCCCCCGTCGGGGAGGCGGGCGCAGCCTCCGTGGAGCCCCCCTCCGGGTGAGCCAGGGGAGCTGACTCCCTTGGAAGTCTGGGTTTCAGTCCTTTATTTAGAAACTCCACTTCTGAGTGAACGGAAGGCCCAGGAAGGGGACCAAGAAGAAGTACGGAGGGAGGAGGGGTCGGCTCACGGCCGGGCCTCGGGAGCCCTTGCATTTCTGCCCCCAGCGCGACGCCCGCCCCCCGGTTCGAGAGGAGGCGTGGCCCGTAAGAGCCGCCATCTTGGGCGCCGCTCTAGGCGCGGTGTTTACCTCTCGATGGTCTCCCGCTCCCGCCCCGCCCTCCCGAGTCATTGTCTGGAGGAGCAGCCGCGGCCGCGGCGCCTTCTCTTTATAAGCCCGCAGTGCCCGGATGTGAATGGATTACAATGTATCTTTCAGGGGAACCTATTATCATCAATGTGACTCCACGGGGGAGTCCATGGTGATGGTGATGAGGAGGAGGAGGAGGATGATGAGACACTTCTAAACTTGGAACAAGTTTAAGACTTGATGAGAGGAGAAGAGAAAAAACCCCACCACCACCAAGATTGGTTTGAGGAAAAATGATAACTATCCTGTATTGATTTTTTTTGTAAACAATAAGAAAAAGTTGTTGGATTTTTTTTTAATGATTTCTTTTTTGGGGGAGGAGATTTTGTTGCAGTTTTATGGTGGAAAATGCAAAAACCACAGCCAGGTGCATAGTCTTGTATTCTGTGGATATCCCTGGAGCAGGACTGAGTGCCAGTTAAAGTACTTTTTTGGGGGACACACATGTGAGATACTAAATACTTGCAGAAGATTTTTGTTTCTCTTTTTAAAGTCACTTTCCTTGGAATATTGTGAGCATATTTGTGGCCATTTAAGGTAACGTTACAATTTGCTGTCAGAGTAAACTGTTATTGAATTGAATTTTTAAAATATCGATCCCAGTGTTTTATTAAAACAAAAGGAACCTATTAAATAATTGCCAATGGGAAAAAAAATGTGTGCATGTTGTGTATGTATTCCCACATATAGCAATAAAGGGTTTTGCAGAATGTGTATTTTAACACGTTACAATTGCGTATGTTGCATATACTGGATAAAGCACGCTTGCAATTCTGAACCGATAGAATTATGAAGCTTAATTTCTATCCTAAAAAAGTGATGTAGAAAAGTATGTTTTAAGAGCATGCAGGGCCTGTAATGGTAAATGCTGAAATTAAAAACTTACAGTGCTGGCGAACGGGGACCTAGCGTGCCTAGGAACTCAAGTGTAAAAACAAAACAACATCCCCCTTCAAAAATTGCCTCTTTTTTTTTTTTTTTCCTTTTTGGCAAAGTTTGCAGCTATACTATTTTGTGACTTAAAAGGGAGGGGAAAGAAAGTATGCAATTAAGGCTTCGCCCCCAACGCAAAACTACTGAAATGAGAATCTCCCCAGCAAACGGTGGCTCGGTTTATAGATGGAAAAGAAAAATATCGTTCCTCTTGGCCAAGTCTTTTTGCATCACGTGTATTTGCAGCCTAGTATAAACTTGCTTTGCCGTGTGTAGACGTGTGAGTGAGAGGGGACGGGAGTCGGGGAAAGAAAGAAGTGCGGAGACGTAAACTCGAGTACATTTCAAAGTGCCTCCGAGGGCAGCAACGGGCAAAACCCGTACCCTGTTCAGTCTTCAGATTGTAATTGACGATCTGAGGGGCGATGAGGTGCTCGATGGATTTTCGTTTGTGTTTCTTCGCGAGGCGGGGGAGGTGTTGAGATTCTTTTTTTTTCCAGCGGGGGGTGGTGGGGGGGTGCATCCCAAGCAGCCCGATCCGCGGGAGCCGCGTCTCCCCGGAGCCCCCCCACCCATTTCTTTGCTGAACTTGCAATTCCGTGCGCCTCGGCGTGTTCCCCCTCCCC
>NW_005365989.1:741603-769468 GCF_000412655.1 Myotis brandtii | reverse complement strand
ACCATCCTTTCTTTCACAAATGTGGGTGCTGGACAATTACAGGACCCGACCCTCCACTCTGCTCGCCACCCCCCCCCCTTCCTCCGACCCTGTCACCCCTCCCCCTTTGGCCGTGTTTTCACTCCAGAGACGCTCATCTTTAATTTCTTTATAGCTACTTTGAAATGCGGAGGGGAGTGGTGTGTGTGAGTGTGTGCGTGCGTGTGTGTGAGTGTGTGCGAGGGGGTGGGATGGAGGGTGGGGGGAAAGTTGAGACCGGATCGTTCTCAGTAGTTTCTCTTTTCTCTATGATCCATTCATTTCTCGCTCTACCTCCTGTTGCATAAAATGATGCGCTGAAGAGCGGCTCTTTTTTTTTTTTTTTTTTTACTTCCCGGATTTGGTTTTATAGTGGATGTTACCAGTTTTGATCGTCTCTTTGGAAATACAGTATCAATATCGCTTTTTTTTTTTTTTTTTTTGCTATTGCTGCCTATTCCATCTTTAAAAAAAACAAAACAAAACAACTCTCCCATCCCTCCCTCCTTTCCACCTTAATCCTACCCACCCCCACACCCTCACCCCCAATCCCCCCAGTCTCCAAAAATCCGATTGTGTTTTCTCCCAAGGATTGGGACTGGATTTTCTGATTGCGGTTATTTCCATGTTTCTAGGTTTGTGTGATTTTGCTAAAATGCATCACCAACAGCGAATGGCTGCCTTAGGGACGGACAAAGAGCTGAGTGATTTACTGGATTTCAGTGCGGTAAGAAAGAACGGTGGAAACTAACAACAGCTGTGAAAACAAAACAAAACAAAACAAAAAAACCCAAACACTGAGCTAGAAACCAATAGCAATCTACAGGACAGAAATAATTTTTAATTGGCTAAATCCTCAGTAAAATGAAGGTGTTTATGATAAGTTTCAACTACAATTTTTGGGTGTGATGAACGATTCAGGCTTTTTTTTTTTTTTCCAGAGTCTAATAACTTGCCTTGAATTCCGTACCCACAAATCCCCCAGAATAATTGAATCTCACCCCAATGGAAAGGAAAAACAGACACCCCTAAAATGGCAAATCACCCCTAAAACTTGGCCTTCAATGAACCCTGGAAGTACTAATACTTGGAGCACTACTCATTTTATTTATTTACTTATTTTTCCTGGAAATGGAAAAGAGAAAATAGGAGACCCCGTTGTCTCTTAAAGTTTTAAACTGATGATGCTTTGGATTAGTAGGACCTGTAGTTACCTAGTTACTTTTTCCCCCCTGGGATTCTGAACACTCATGTATATATCGAGCGTACATTCTTTAGAACCCTTTATACTGTTTTTATACATGTCATAGTTATGAGATCAGTACAAAGAAGAACTTACACACTTGTGGAGTTTTATAGCTTTACTTGGTCCTTCTCCATCCCTTTGCTTCCCTTTCCCAAACCAAGTCTCACTCATGTCAGGGGAATTGATTTTCAGTGGCAGATGAGTTTGGTGTAAGATGCATTTGCAAAGCAAAATGAAAAGAATCCACAAAACACATAAATAAAATCCAAACCACCTTGTAAGTGGGGCTCTTTCATGTTGCTGCTGCTACTGCTGCCGCTGCTGCCCCTGCTGCTGCTGCTGCTGCTGCTGCTGCTGCTGCTCTTCTAGACCTTCTTTTGGAGAAATGGCTTTCGGAAGTTTTGCCAGGAAACATAGCTCTAGCAGCTTCGTAGCCCCCTTTCTGCTTGCTGCACTTTCTCCATTCGTTCCTTTGCTTTTTGCAGGCTCTGACCCAGGGAAGGTGCGCATTGTCCACTAGATACGTGGAAGAAGAGGGAAACCAATTAGGGTCGAAATAAATGCTGGAGAGAAGAGGGAGTGAAAGAGAGAGTGAGAGTGAGTGTGTGTGTGTGTGTGTGTGTGTGTGTGTGTGTGTGTGAGAGAGAGAGAGAGAGAGAGAGAGAGAGAGAGAGAGAGTGTCTTGCTTCAAATTGCTCTCATGTTAGAGATGAAATGAGAATTTAGTGCAGGTGGCACTTTTATTTTTATTTGGGTTCACATATAACAGGCAAATCCTATACGGGCTGGAAATGGACATTGCCACGTTTATGGCCAAGGTTTTCATATAAAACAAACAACTTTTTTCTTCTCCTTTGTAAAACTAGTGTTTTCTAGAGAGGCTGCTGCCTTCCAAACTGAATCTTGATAACATTATGGGGACTGTGTTTGTTTAAAATGTGGTAGTACTGCCTAGTACTGGCAATCTAATGAACCTGAGGAAAAAGAAAGGAGTGGTAATGGGGGCGGAGGGGGTGATTGCCAATGTTGTGCCTGCTTTAGTTCTAAGTTGGATGGTGATGTATTTTACTAAGATGAGCCCTTAGCATAAACTCTAAGTTATATAGTGAGAGTATGAAAGATCTTTGATGAACTCTGAAGCAGCAAATGTCTTCTTTTCAACAGTAATATTTCTTTGTTTCTTTTAGATGTTTTCACCTCCTGTGAGCAGTGGGAAAAATGGACCAACTTCTTTGGCGAGTGGACATTTTACTGGCTCAAGTATGTAAATTCTTGTCTTAATGTGTAGTTAAATGTTCTTTGCTGTTTATTCACTCATTGTATATTTTTGGCTCTGTTGAAGTGTTCTGAAAAAGTCATTGAAATTTTAGTCTGTAATGATATGGTTATTTCATTATCCATCAGTGGTATAACTTACACAAAATGTCATCTTTTGCAAAATTAAAATTAGGCCCTTTTTTTTTAATCAAGGAAACTCTCAGAATTCCATTACTTAATTTAAAAGCAATTTTCTAATACAGTTATAATCAAACATGTGAAGATAAGGCCAATGTTAAAATGAGGGAAATAAATTAATGTTCCCTATTTGGAAATAGAGGGGGAAAATCTAACTTTCATAAAAAGGGAAAATCCCTTGTAAATAATATCAATTTTATTAGGTTCTATGTATAATTAACCCTTTTCAAGAAATGAGTCTGTAATTTTGCAGCTGAATGCTGTGTAGTAAACCATAACTGTAAATAGAAAGCCTCTTGCTAAGCTGAGAGCTAAATATTAATTCATTTATATTTAAAATATCCTTTCTGATGCTTTAGCTGTTTCTTTCCCCTATGTATCATGTGTGCAATGAATTTCTGCTATATTTAAAGTTGCAAATTGGGAAGAACCTCACATTTTCTAAACGAAAGGTCTTTGGGTGATGCTTAAAAAAGACGTTAGCGCTATTCACAAAGGAAACTGGGTGCGCATTGATTATCTGGCATCTAAGGAGGAGTTGTCATAGGGGACTCTCTGAAGGTCTCTTATTAAAAGTGAAAACTGAAAATATATTTAGTTAAAATGTATTTGTTATTTTGTCCACTGAATTTCATATCAAAAGGAGGCATACGTTGTTGCCTGCTATTCTTTAGGTTCAACGCTTAAATCCATTTCTGCTGGTTAAACAGCTGCAGTATTTTAGTTCTGGCAGTGGTACATAACAGTACATTAGACAGAGTGCTATTCTTAAGTCAGGCTGGTAAATGTTGACATTTTTTAGCTCTGAGATGCTAGTGGAATTGTCTGTTAACTATTGAATATAATTTCACATCGCTTAAATTTCATAGCAATGAGAAATCTGTTCACCTTTGTGATTTGTGTAATTGGTATATTTTTATAAAATGAATGGCTTATACAAGTTGCTCATTTCCAAGTAAACTACTTCTTCTTCTTCTGGCACTCATAAGTCTAAGGGAATTTTAGACTCTGTAACTTGATTTATAAAATATGAGATGCCTCCTATAGTTATATTTTATCTTTTGTTTTTTTTTTGGGGGTCCACTTTGATTAAAGTACTATTCTCCATAGGTTTGTGTTTTACTGCCCTGACCCTGTGAGAGCTGATTGCCTAGTACTGGCAATCTAATGAACCTGAGGAAAAAGAAGGGAGTGTTAATGGGACTTAATTTTTTTGTTTTAGTCTTATATCTTGGAGATCTCTGTATTCCTTATACAACTTTGAAGTAAAGGTGAACACAAGTGTCTCTTCTAGACAAATTAATTTTTTCATGTTAGACATTATCCAAACAGTAGCTAACTTTATCTCTGACAATACTTTTCTTCATCATATTACTTAAGAAAATGTGTATTTACTTTAAATCTAGAAGTAGATTATGTCAGAAAAGTACAGAGATAGACTGCTTTCAAAGTCAGTGCAAAATACTCTTTTGCACTTTGTGAAAATTGACACATTTGGAGTATCTTAAGTTATGTCAGTTTAGGTATGGCTTCATAAAGTCAGGTGAATCAGAAGCATGAAATTTCTGAGTTCACATATAGATAGAGTCCTTGCTATGATGTTTATTTTAAGTGTTTATAGGGAGTATAGGCTGGACAAATATGAATGTATATTAATACATTTTGGTAAGTGATAATATATTTAAACTTACACAGTTCTTAAGACAACTGTGTGTGTGTGTGTGTGTGTACACATATACATACAAGCATACATGAACTCAGACAGAGACTTCATCCTTAGTGTGATGTTATGGTATTTCTGATGAAGATGCTGTGATTATTTCAAGGTGTTAACTTTAAGTTACATTGTACCACAGGTGTAGTTTTCTGGCCCAAATGTTGACTTGTAAAGGTAAAAATGTGTGGCTCTTTTGTTTGGGGTACTGGATTGAAAATGCAAGGTATTCATCCAGTGCAGTATGATGGTGACTATAATATATGGGGTACAGATTGGAGTGTTGGTTTTTCTCATCTATTCAAGACATATTTGAACACAGGGCTATTAGTGAAGTAAATGGCTTATATTTCCACTCAATAAGAAATCATTTATCCACAAAGATAAAGTCTTTTTAAAGCATAATGAATTTAAAAAATCAGGAAAACTGGCCTTTAACTGGAAGGATGAATGAGGTAACTTTGGACAGAGAAATAATTTTCTAAATTTATTTCAGGTTCATTTCCATTGTCCTGAGTGATCTCAGATGTCACTTTCATGGGTAGCTTTGCAACTTGGGTCCAGGAAAAAATGATCCAAGCTATAAGTAAACTGTTCATATTTGAAAAACCAGCTATAGCTTTTCAGTGAGTCTTGGTCATATTTCATGCTTAAAGTTCCCAGTAGCTTTTGATTTCATTAATGTAGGATGCTCCATCGTGATTTGCAATGTGAGAATGAAAATAAAGTGTGGCCATATTCCCTTTAATCTTTCATTTCACAAACATGGTTTTTCCTACCACCTTAAGAAATGGGGAGGCTGCTAGGGAGAATGGAATGTAACCTGAGCTACAGCCTGACATTCCCAGGGAGCATTTTTCACATGAAAGGCTTTTGTCAACCCAGGAAAGGACCAGCAGTTTTTGTTTGATGTTTGCAGGTGTTCAGCAGAGAGCACTAAAACAATTCAGCCATGATAGTTCAGAGCTACGATGACCTTAACTGGGAGATTGGTGGTCTCTGGAATTATTTTTAAGAAATAGTTGTAACCCATATGGTAACTTATACAAAGAGGTTTAATATCCGTTATATCATTGATCTTATAACAAACTAAAAGTATCCACATGCCTGGATAATTGGAAAATTATTCTCATTAAAACGTAGGATGGCAAAGTTACCAAAAGAAAAAAAAATGCTCCTAGAGTCTATAATTTATTGGTTAACAAGGGCTTAATTTTCTAATATAACAAAGATACTGTTTATTTGGTTACTCTGAGTCTTTTATAAGCAAAAGATAAACATGCTAGCTTTAGGATCTTTTTAAAAAGTAGTTTTAAAGTTGGGCCATTAGGATTATCTATACTCCAGAACAACCCTAGTCACATCTGTTACATGTATTTACAGTTAGTCTGTGATGGATACTACATCTTCCTCCCTCAGTTTAAAAGTTGAGCTTTTTCTCCTGTAACTGTTTAGCTTTGCTTAGGTGTTCAGCATTTGTTAAAGATTGCCAAATCGATGGGTGTTTGGACAATTAAGAGCAGTAGTAAAATACACCACATCTCTGGCATGGCATTTTTTAAAGAGGAAAAACATTTCTTGATATTCATACAAGTTAGTTAGCCTTTATCCACATGACACCAAAACAACCCATCAATTTAGTGAATTCAGGGAGAAAAAAACAAATCCAGGGGGTAGTACTGTACCACAGAGAAAATTCAGTGGTCAGCATCCTGAATTGATTTCCACTAGTTTGAATTCAAGGTTATGGCATGAAGAAAAATTGGCCTCCCCTTAAAAGTGTTTGTTGAGTAGAGTTAAGTGTGTGTGTGTGTGTGTGTGTGTGTGTGTTTTAAAACAACCTTACTATTACAGTGCAAGTCATAATGGTTGCATGTTTTTTTTGTAAAGAGCAGAGTAATTTACTAGGTTAATAAGTAAAGTGGTATTAAACCCATTATGTTAGAATCATGGGATATAGGAGATAGAAACCGCTTAGCTTTATACAACCAAAGAAAACTGAGGCTCAAGTTAAGGAATTTCTGTGCCTTTATTTGCTGTTCTAAAAGAACACATTTTGATTTGCTAATTCTCTATGGCTCTGCAAATCCTTTATTGGAATAACATTGGTTTCACTACTGTGTTTTGCTGTAATTTGTATTGCATAATAGAGTATTAGGATTTATGTGTTGATATTTGTGCATACAAATGCTTCAGCCTGTGCATGCGACCTTTGAATACTTTCTAAGGTTTGGAACTGAATTTTGGATATTGATCATTCTCTTTAGCCCGAACTCCCCTGGGACTATTTGCAAGATGTTAAATTGAAAAATAGGGTGTGGAGGGTTACAACACTGACAAAATTAAAGTGCTTCTTAATACGCCAAGAGGTATGCTATGTCCCTTATATGTATTGTATTTTTAAAATTCCCACAAGAACTAAGTGAGATGCAAAGATTACAATGCTCATTTCATAGATGAGGAAACTGAGATTCAGAGATGTTAGACAACTTGCTCTCAAGGCAGCCTATAATGAATTAGGTTTAAAACCCAGGTTTGCCCAGCTCAATATCCTTTTCACACATGCATACACTGACAAACAAAGTTAGATATAGCTTACTTTTTCAAGATTATATAGGGATAATAATGCATTATTGAGGCTTGGCCTCACCCGATGATATGTTTATTGATTTTTAGAGAGATGAAGGGTGAGAGAGAGAGAAGGAGCGAGAGAGACAGACAGACACACAGAGAGAAATCAATGTGAGAGAGAAACATCGAACGGCTGCCTCCCTATGTCCCCTACCAGGGATCAAACCTGCAACCTAGGTATATGCCCTGACTATGAATCGAACTCGTAACCTTTTGGTGTATGGGATGATGTTCCAAAAAACTGAGCCACCAGCCAAGCTAGAGTAGATAAGCATTTTAAAAAACATATTTAAAAAAATGATATAAACTCAGGCCCATTATTTTTCCTGCATTAGTATCCAAATAAAAGCTAGCCTTCTAATTGATGTTGGATTTCACTGTGTCTTTGTATGTCTCACTATTGTTGTTATTACTATTGTTATTATTACAAGGAAAATATAGTAGATATTTTCAAAGTTGTGCTTTTATTCAACTGACAGTCTCCATAGGTGCCAGTGAAAATATTTTGTTTTCATTTATTTTTATGTACTGAAAGTTGAGGTAATGAAGCCTGCTCTGTTAATATCTAAAGAAATGAAGATTTTTTTGCCTTTCACTGTAAAAGAACTTTTGCAGTTCATTGTTAGATCTTTGAAACTTAATATCTAAGAACAATAATCCTAAATTCTATCAACATCTCTAAAATAAGCAGTATGGAAGTTTTGATATTCTTTTATCAGACACGTGCTTAAAATGTTGCATTTTCTAAATTCAGAAGGAAGAAGCAATACTCTATTTGACATGACTTAAGTAAATAAAGTGCATTAAACAAACGTGGGGATCCAAGATCTGTTGAGACTGAAATGCTTAACATTTTTGACAGCATCAGCAAATTATCTTTACCCTACTATTGTAATGAGGAAATCACTTAAATAACAGATGAGCAGCTAAGTCACATAAACATATATAATAGAACTATGTAATGAAAGTTTATGCTGTTAATTGCTCGAATCTGTCTTAAATGCTTAGAATCATGAAGCAGTAAAGACTGTCATATAAACAGTTTTGTTTTGAGCTTAAAATTATTTCTTTTTGCTTTCATCTGCTATGATAAACAAAGTAATTTTGTAAGCTTTACAGATCAAACATTTCCTCCTAATGGTAAACTATATTTTATATTGGAAGTTTGCAACCTCGTCCAAGGCACAGAGTTGAGTCCGGGGGGCCCCAGGCCTGTGATTTTCAACGTTTAGTATTATGATGCTATTTAGATCAGTTCCCATAAGCCAAGATAACAGATCTTAAGTTGCCTAATAAGGAACATGGTGTGTTTTAAACGTTCTTCAGTTTACAAGTCTTGAACCAAAGTGTTCTTGGGCAAACCTTTAGAATTTGTATCTATGTATTCAGTAAATCAGAACCTGCACAGACGTAGGATCAAAATTCAGCTAGGTAGAAACAGAAAAAAATTCCCTCTTTCCTTATTTTTTTTTTTTATGAGCTATTTTGTATGACCAGGTGTTCTTCCAAGTTAATTAGATAGTGCTAAGTATTAGAGAAAGTAAGGTACATAATAGGGTTTTTTTTTTAAAGGTTACTTTTGTTATGGTTTCTTATTACTCTGAATAAAATTTTTAAAATTGACCACCAAGTTTATAATACATTTTCAAAATCTGTGCTCACTTAGACTCAGCAATAAAATATGCACAGGAGTTTCAGGTGTATAGTTTTAAACCATATGACTCTTGATGTTTATGAGAGAGACATAAGAGAAGTAGCAATTTAATCTTTAAAGAAGAGTGGTAGCACTTCGCTGTAAGTAATATTTATATTTTATACCAGACTCATATATGAATAACAAAAGTGTTGAAAAGGTTGTCATGTTTATTTTCATTTCAAAAATAAATAAGGCCCGATTAATCAGCATATCAAATACCCAGGTGTGTTTAAAATCAGTTTATATGGATAAATTTCTGAGCTGTAAGAAAGTATTTTACTTAAATGTGCAGCTACACTATTGTTCAAGTGGATGCTTTTGTACTTTTGTGTGACAATTAACATTTAATGAATGACTTTCTAGACTGCCATTGGTGGTAATTACTATATGTAGTTTATTAACTGCAACTCATTGTTGGATGTGCCTGTATTGATTTGTTTTGCAAACAGCCTTTCACACATTCAACAGTATTTGTACATTACTTTTTAAAGACCCTTTTTATTTGCTGATGCTGATATTGCCTCTAAAAAGTTTAGCTTACAATTCCACATGTACTAGAATGTCTCTTTGATCAGTGATTTTAATTGAATTAAAACTTCATCTTTTCAGCTATAAAAATTTTGCACTTGGATACTCAGGGAATCCCAAAGAAACTACATAATATTGTTTTATTTTTCAGGTAAATAATTTATAAAACTTGAGATTTACAGGAGACTTTGAGATGCTCTGTTATTTCTTAGGTAAAGAGACAAGGATTGGGAGGGCTACATGTCTTTTGTCCAGATCATACAGTTGGTTATTTGGCCACAAAAGAACACAAATACAGATGTCCTGACCCACTGGTTAGGGGCCCCATGCTGCTTTTAATTAAGGTTTGGACTCAATCCGTTGGTACCAACTGTATATTTCTTAAGAAGAGGAAAACTTGTATAATCTACCATTTCTGAAAAAAATAATAAAAATTCAGTGAGAGATGGACATCGTAATCCGGCTCACTTGTCATCACGTGTTCTAATTTGGCTAAGGCAGTTGACGAATAACTGTTAAAATGTATTGTGTTATTAGAAATAACACAGTAAGACTCATGATTAAATATCAGGGCTGTAATTTAATCTCGGGGGTTCTGGTGCTGTTCATAAACCATTTGGCTTTTTCTGTAACAGATGACGTCAAAATACAGCTTGATTGAATTATGACCCTGGGTTCCAGGAGCACCTGCCTTTGCTTCTTTACTTCATGGCTTGTCAGCGTTTCCATTACAAACTTTTCTTCTGCTCTGACATTTTTAACTTCAAATAGTTAAACTGGACCAATGCTTGCCATATAAACTGTTAGCCCCCCTGGGAAAAGACTATTTTTCCAATAAAACAGAGAAGGTAGTGACAAAGCCCCATTACGGAATACCTTTTAGAATGTTCTTCCTTGCTTTAATCTTCCATTAATTTAAACATTCCCTTTTGGGGTACTTAGCTGAATTGCAAGGCATCTAAATGGAAGGATTTAATTTCAGATTTCTCAAGTTAAGTCTTAAATATAAGATATTTAGAGACTGCTAAACTGGGAAAAGAGCTTTAATGAAGGAGGATATTGAAATGATAGTTGTGGACACTAGGTTGGATATTGTGTAATATGCTGAAGTGCAAGACAGGAAAAACATGCAAATTTGGCGTACCTTGTCAGTCATTACTCTTATATCCACTTAAGATTAGTAAAACTTGATAATAGTTTAGAAAGGTATATTTATTTATATCACCACCTGGAGATTTCTGGCATAGGTTCAGTTTTGCCCCTCGGGTTTTAATATGTAGGCAATGGACATAGGATACTTTATCTACCTAGCTGGTTACCTATAGTTATTCTTATTGAGGGTGCATTTAATATATACAGGGTGTCCCCAAAGTATACATACTTTAACAGCTGATAGCTCAATTTTGAAAATGAAATGTATTTTAATAAACACTGATGTTATAATTATTCTAAGTGTGTGTATACATGTTTTGGGGACACCATATATTTTCAGTATATGCTGTGTTCAGATCCCTGTATTAGCAACTATACCACATAGAGGGCTTTGTGGGAGATAGGCCCTGCCCCAAGAGGGCATATATTCTGACAGGAAAAATAGAAAACCACATTTATAATTAATACTCAGTGTCCAGAAGACAATTGTCATTCATGTTGTGGGATTCTAGATAAATAAAAACTGTTTTCTTGTTGAGGGAAATTAATAGTGAAAGCCTTGTGGACAATTGATACTGATCCCTGAAGAGGAGGCGTGGGATTTTGACCTGGGGGTATTGGGACAGAGTGCTTGGGGTCAAGATCACTGCGAAGCAGGCACAGAGGAGGAGGCTCCGCAGCTCTGCGGTGACATCAACTCTGGTCCAGGCATCTGCAGTGACTTCCAGGCAAACATCTCTGTCTTGGATGCTTTTTTTTTTTTTTCTTTTCCGATTTTGGGATTTTTTTTTGGGGGGATGTTAGCGTTTATAATTCAGTTCCATCCAAAAATATATGTTTTTAATGGTAGTATCAGGATGGATATTGAAGTTTTTATGTTTCCAGTTTCAAACTCTTCCTATTATATCCTTCAGCAATGGAAATTTATTTGATTGACAGCAATAGCTACCTTGAAGAAAGTTATTTAACTGAGATCTGGAAATCTAGATTCTTTTGCATTGTTTATTGCTAAGTAGCTATTTGCTATTGACAAAGTGATAGAATCTCAAAGCCTGTATTTTAAAACTGAAAAAAGTTTGAAACTCTTCAGTGAACTTCAAGAGGGGTTTTATATAGTATTTTAAAAAATATTTTCAGTTTGCAAAAATATTCATCTTTATAATTTTTATTATCGCTGCCATCAACATTACCAATGCCACATCTTTTGATTCAAAAGCTTGCAGGGAAATGTGATAATTATTATTGCCAGGTAATACATTCAGAAATGCATTTAGAAAACATTTTGAAAGATATTGTGATCTTAGCCAAAACTTAATAATGTTTGTAAAAACATTATGAAGTGGTCAGATATATCTTTGGGTAAAATCTATCATACTTACATTACAAGTAGGAAAAAGATATATAATACCATCCTCTCCTCAGGTATTGGTGAATTCAAATTAAGATGTCTTTCTCTCTGTGACCTCCAAGTAGAGTAGCACATAGTCCCAGTTTCCACAGGATGCCAGAAATGCAACTGATGGGTGAAATTGGCTTAAGGAGAATTTATTAATGAATGATTGTGCTTGCTTCAGAGTATAAACAAAATGTTTATGACAAGGAATATTTTAGACCTATTTTTAAAAAATGTCAGTTACAAACCTGTGTATTCCCAAAACTTTTTCTTGACTTTCAGAAATAAGGGACTTATATTTGGATATTTTGCAACTCAGAATTTTTTAAACTCTGAAAAAAACAAATTTATCATCAAGTGGTAGTATTACAAGATTTAATATACAATTTTATACATAATTTAATTTTGTAATTTTGAAAAGAAAGACCAAACAATATCAATTTCAATTCTTGTTCCAATAATAATTGTTTGTTGTTTGCATTCTTGAATACCAGTGTCTGCTGCCTGGTGTCCCAAATCATTGAATGCTTTTCTGTTCTCTTGTGGGCACTCTGATTCTTCATCTAGTTGCTTTTAGCCACAAGGTTATTATTTTTTTTTGTTCCCTAATTTTCCCCTGATTTTCTTCATCTCTTCTTATTCTTCAGTTTATCTTTTCAGTCCATGTATAACTATGTATCTTTTACATGGTTGTACCTTTGCACTGTTCCTCTCCTTCAAGAATTCAACACTTTACTCCTGTGTGGTTTTGGTAGGTGAGAAATATTTTAGACAAGGTGAGGCTATTTCATAATTACTTCAATTAATTTTACTTTAAAAATTTCATTGTTGTTTAAGGCCTGGTTATTTAGAGGATGTTGAAATTTTCAGAAAAGTGAAAGGGATGAATGCATATCATCTTATTCTTTTTTTCCAGTGTGAATATAGTTCACTGGAGTAACAGTTGATTTATTAACAACTAGAGGCCCAGTGCACGAATTCGTGCGCGGGTGGGGTCCCTCGGCCTGGCTGGCCGATTGGGACCAATCGGGACCGGCCTGCTGGGGGGAGGGACAGCGGGAGGTTGGCCAGCTGCGGGAGGTTGGCTGTGGGAGTGCACTGACCACCCAGCCGGTGGTGGGGAGGGACCGCGGGAGCTTGGCTGTGGGTGTGCACTGACCACCAGGGGGCAGCTCCTGCATTGAGCGTCTGCCCCCTGGTGGTCAGTGCACAGTGCGTCATCATAGTGACCGGTCAACCGGTCGTTTAGTTGACTGGTCGTAAGGGTTGCTTAGGCTTTTATATTTATAGATTAGTAATTTTTATTTGATCATTTTTTTATTCATTCAATAAATGTTTTTTGGGAGCCAAGTCAAGTTACAGTGTTAGAAGCTATGGTGAGGAAAGGATGGTATTATATTCACCAATAACTGAGGAGAGGATGGTATTATATATCTTTTTCCTATTTGTGATGCAATCCTATATAATAAAAGGGTAATATGCAAATTGACCCTAACAGCAGAACACCCAGGACGACTGGTTGCTATGACATGCACTGACCACCAGGGGGGCAGATGCTCAACCCAGGAGCTGCCCCCTGGTGGTCAGTGCACTTCCACAGGGGGAGTGCCGCTCAGCCAGAAGCCGGCTCATGGCTGGCCAGTGTAGCGGCGGTGCTGGGAGCCTCTCCAGCTTCTGCGGCAGCACTAAGGATGTCTGACTGATGGCTTAGGCCTGCTCCCCCTGGGATCCTGGACTGTGAGAGGGCTCAGGCCGGGCTGAGGGGACTCCCCCCGCTCCCCACTGGGCCTCTAGTTATGATATAAAGAAAAAATTTCAACTTCACCATTGTAATGGAGCACGATGTTGCTGTTGTTAGGTAAAAGTCCTACAGTGATTCAATAGGAAAGTATTTTAGTTAGTGATGTGGAAATATAGAGTTAGATTTCTTTAAAAAATACATTTCAAATATAACTAAGTGCAGACTTCAGAAACAGAAATCCTAGAATCTGTGTACTTGTGTGCTTCTACATGAGTATAATTAAGGAAGGAGAATGGTTTCTAAGGGTTATAGAAGTTAGACCTGGAAGAGTATTGTTATGAATGTACAATCAGAGATTCTTTGGGAGGCATGACAACTAACTTCTGTTGGTCCTTCTGGAGCAGAAATTAAAATTTTGGACTTATAGATAGCATTCATATACTTCAGGAGCACTAGATACATACAGGAGTGGGTAAAAGTAGGTTTACAGCCGTGAGTATGTGAAACAGTTTATTCTTGTATTGTTATTTATTAATTATTGCACTATTATCCATAGGAACAACTGTAAACTTGCTTTTACCCACAACTGCATGCCTAACATTTTTATTCCCACACTTGAAGTTTTTATATTTATATTTATTTTTAAATATATACGGAGAAAAAGTATTTACTTTTAAAATTAATTATTTATTGAACCTCTCCCATGTGTCAGGACCATGTTAGGAGCTGGAAATAAAATGATGAGCAAGACACTTGTGTTCCTGTATGGATTAAATGTAGGAGACAGACACTAACTGAATCATCAACCAAAGAAATGTCAACGTCTACACTTGAGAGGTGTGTGGCATTAGATGCGTTAGGAGTAGGGATATCAGACCAAGCCCAGCAGTCAGGAGAGGCTTCCCTGGGACTTGTACACTCAGAATGATGTCTGGCAGATGGGGGCAGGGGGAGGGAAGTGGCTGGAGGCATGGGTTCCACTAAGAGAGAGAAGGTCATGGTTGGGAAGGGGCTCCAGCATGGTTTGAGCTGAGACTGGGAGGAGAGTAGGGGCCACGTTATGCAAGGCTGAGCAATGGGGAGTCTTTGCAGTGCACTGCCCATGAGATTGTGCTTGGGAACGCTGGCTGCAGCCTGGAACCCAGGCCTCAAGGGTAGTAGGTGTGGGTGGCCCAAACCAGTTATGAGGCTTCTGCACGAATCCAGGTGAGAGATGGGGTTGCTGGTCCTACAGTGTGGGTGGTGAAATTGGAGAATGAACTACAGACCCTATTTGAAACCTATAACTTTAGTCCACTGGGGAACATTTATCGTGGGCACTTGCTTTATTTTGTGCAGCTTCCTATAACTTTAATACTTTCAAATTTATTATGCTTTATACCTTATAACAGTAACGGAGACCTCACTCAGCTACCATGTGATATCCACTGCCTTTTTAGCAATCAAGCACCATAAAAGTGCTTTTTATTTTCTGAGAGAAGTGGTAGGTTTGGTTTATGCAAATCTGTTGTGAGAGGGTGCAGAGGTGGAAGTGGGAGACCAAGGGAAAGGGAACTTTTCTTTCTTATTTCATGGTCTTCAGTGATAATGCATCATGTCGGCTGCCTGTAGCTTATGTTCTTATTACCAGTAAACACGATGGTGTGGTTTGCCCTGTTGAATAGGATTCATTGAAAGCCTGTAGTCCCTTATCAGATGGCACATCCACAACAGGTTGCTGAGCTGCTTTGCTGGTGAACTTTAGGAGGGTGGTTTGATTCGTATGATAGTTTGAGATAAAACACTATTATTTGATTGTATTTTTTTGAGGTATTCCAGGAGGGAAAATTATCTGTTAACTATTGATTAGGAACAAAGTGAAGCTTCCCATATGTACACATCACAGCTAATATACTGCCTCCTTTCTAATGGTGGCCTCCCTCTTTCATTCTGACCATGTCATTCTTTTTATACCTCCCCCCAGCTCCATTTTTTCATTGATCTTATTGGTTACTATTGAGAGTCACCTCTCAAACCAGTATGTGTGTTAGTTCATTTTAGTTAGGAAAAATATTTCCATCCTTTGGTTATTTACTATTTAAGTTGAAGAAAATGTGTTGTTTTATATCTATCTATCCCTATACCTGTCCCTGTCCCAGTCCCTGTTCCTGTCCCTGTCCCTATCCCTACCCCTTTCCCTGTCCCTGTCTCTGTCCCTGTCCCTATCCCTGTCCCTGTCCCTCTTTCATCTGTCTATCTCATCTGTGCATAGGTCAGCTAGTTAGAGCAGTGATTTTCAACCTATTTCATTTCGTAGCACACATAAACTAGTTACTAAAATTCTGTGGCACACCAAAGTATATATTATATATTTTGCCAATCTGACAAAAAAAGATAGGTATAATTTTGATTCCTTTACACCGGATGGCTATTGTTGTGTTGGCTGTTGTCATGGTTTTATCTGACAATTGAAGGGAAAAGAGGTCAATGTCCCTGACTCAATGGTCAAGTATTGCATGTTTTAAAAATTCTTGTGGCACACTCGTTGAAAATCGCTGAGTTAGAGCATTGGAGGGGTGCTGTGGGTAGGGGTTGGATCCTGATATTTATGCCAGTTAGTACTTTGTGGCTCCAGGACCCTAGAGTTCTGTGTGTTCTTCATTAGAAGGGCGCTGAAAGGAGAGGCGTGGGACCATCTGCACTGAGCAGAGAGCTTCCTAAACCGTTGGCCTTGCTGCTGGTGAATTAGCAGGGTAATACTGATGCAAGTGGACAGCATTCACACGTGTTCCTGCCTCCTGGAGAATTCCTGCAGCATCTAGGCATGCATTAGCAACTCTGAGTTAAAAAATAAAAGGAAATGTAATTACTTTCCTTTTGGGGTGGGGAGGCACACAGTGTTTCAACAGTATCTGCAATGCTTTATCTTTTTTGGGGAAAAAGGAGAATGGTTGACAATTCTATGCTTGAAATATTTCACAATTAAAAAACAAAACAAAACACCACAAAAAAAAGTAACCAATCAAACAAAAACTCTTTCTCCAAATTGGTTTCCCCTCTGACCACAGTCCTCTTTGTTGCCCTCCTTCATAGCAAGAGTTTTATTAATTGTTGTTGATACTGGCTGTGTCTGTATCCCTTTATCCCATATGCTTTATATTTTAAGAATAACCAGCCAAATATTTCAAAGCACATTTTACCTTGTATTGTTTGACACCTATAACATTTTACATGTAACATGTATAAATTACGGAGCTTAATAAAGGAGTGAAGATGCGTGGACCTACTAGACAACTCGAGAACTAGAGCAATATCAGAGCCTTTGCCTCTCCTTGTGGGGTCTTTCCTTATCCACTTCCCCGCTCTTCCCTGCCAGAGGTAAATATTCTATTGTTTAAAGTCTTTGTATAGCATGTATATGCATCCTTAAACAATATGTTGTCTGGCTTTACTTGATGAGGGATCATAAAAATGGTGTCTTTCTTGTATTGCCTGTGCTACCTATTTTTTTTCACTCAGTATCATATGTTTAAGATTTCTTGTTGAATGTGGCCTTAGTTTATTTTTATTACTGGTGAATATGCCTCAATTTATCAATGCATTTTCCAGTTAGTAAACCTTTGAATTGATTCCCTTTTTTTTTCCTTGAATATCGCTTGATGCACACTTGTTGATATTTGTAGCATATATATCTGTGAGTAAAATGTAGAGTTATGTGAATGTTCAACATGACAAGATAGTGCCAAATTGTTTTTCAAAGTTTGTTACCAAGTTACGCTCCCATAGGCAGCATAAAAGATTACTATTGATGCATATAGTTGTCCACCTTTGATGTTATTAAATTTTTTAATTTGTATCAATCTAGTTGGTATAAGATTAAAATATATTTGGCTGTGGTGGTAATTTGCATTCCTCTGGTGAAACATCTCTTTATGTGTTTATTTATCCTCTGTTTGTTCTTCTGTCGAATCTCCCCTCCCTCTCAGTTTCTATTGAGTTGTTGTTTTTTTCTTATTGATTTCTAGGTGTTCTTGATATATTTTTGGGTAATGAGTCTTTCTGTCATGTTATTTTATGACCTGTCTTTGTACCCTCCTTTTCCTTTGCCAGTTTTGTGTCATAGTTGGAAAATCCATCTTTATGCCCAGGTCATAAAACTCTTGTATGCCCAGGAAGATGGGCAGGAAAAAGGAAAAGAAGCATAAAACTCTTGTATGCTTCTTCTAAAAAGGATTTCATAGTTTTGATTTCTACATTTAAGTTTTTAATACAGTTGGGACTGATTTTGTAGAGTGAGAAGAGGTCTGATTCTACGTTTCCATAAATGTTTTGATGCCCATTTGTTTTATAGTCATGTACTGAAAAGTCTATCCTTTTCGCAGGCATTGATGATGCTACTTCTGTAATAGTATACATTTCCGTATTTGTAAGGGTCTTTCATTCTGAGATCTTTAATTCTAATCTGATGGTCAGTTTGTCTACTCCTGCACGCCCCACACTGGGGATCGAGCCTGAAACCTGGGCATGTGCCCTGACCGGGAATCGAACCCTGACATCCTGGTTCATGGGTCAATGCTCAACCACTGAGCCACCCCACAAGGCGGGCTACTATTTTTGATATCTGGTAGACAAAGTCCTTCTTTTCCTTCTCTTGTCTTACATATACCCATTTTACTTTTGGCTATTTGGGGGCCTATGTTCTTCCATAGAAATTTTAAAATAAGCCTGTCAAAGTGTTTCATGAGCCTTTTATTGAAGTTGCATGGAAACCAGTGATTATTGGGGGGTGGGGGAGAATGAATACATTAATTTTTTTTAATGTAAACAATTTTTGCTTCTGTTTTTTCTTTATTTATTTTCTATCACTATTTATCCCCCCAAACTCTCTTCCACTTGCAACCACACCCCTCCACACCTTGTGAAATCACCACACTGTTATCTGTGTTAATGAGTTCTTTCTCTTTTATTTTTTCTCAATCCCTCCCCCCCAAAACCCGACCCCCCCCCAGAGCTGTCTGCCTGCTCTCTATGAGTCTGTTTCTATTTACTGCATCTTTATTAATTATTAATTCTACTCATGTATCTCTCCATTTCTTTAGGTTTTTCTTAACATCACAAAATAAAGTTTTATAATATTCTCCATGGCTTCTAAATATCTTTTGATAATTTATTCTTAAGTACCTTATTTTTTTCTTACTATTGTTAATGGTATTTTCTTATAAATTAACTATACAAATTGTTTGTTGCTGGTATATATAAATGCGGTTGATTTTTGTATATTGATTTTTATATTCAGCTATGTTGCTAAACTATTAATTCCAAAAGTGCCTTTGTGCTTTCTTCAGAGTTTTCTATATAGGTAGTCATATCTTGTGCAAATAATGACATTTCTGTTGTTTTTATTTTGAAACGTCTATACCTGGCCTACCTTCCCCTCCTTTTTCTTACTGCACTATTTAATACCTCAAGCACATAGTTGTTAAACAGAAACAACAATAGTGGGTATCCTTGTCTCTTTCCTGATTTTCACTGTTGATGTTGATGATGATAGATACCATTAAGGACCTTTACTTCTATATTTTTTTTCTAAGAGTTTTATCATGAATGATATTGAGTTATATAAAATACTTTCCATATATATTTAAATTATGATTTTTAAAAATCTCCTTTACTCTGTTAACGCTATCAGTGATATTTATATTTTTCCCTGTGTAAACTCCCTTTGCATTTTGGGGATAAAGCTAATGTGATTATGATGTATTTTTATCACTCTTTAAAAAAATAATACCTTGGGCTCTTTTCTAATATTTTCTTTAGTATGTTGCATCTATTTTTGTAAATAAGATTGGTATATAATATTTCTTCTCCTACTGTCCTTGTCTGGGTTTGGCCACACGGTTATACTGACCTGTAAATGAATAGGGGAATATTTCCACTCTGTTCTCTCTGGAAGAATCTGTATAAGGTAGAAACAATCTGTTCATTGAAACTAGGTAAATCATGTTCCTGTAACTATCAGGACCTGGTGTGAGAAAATTTTACCACTGATAGAATTTTTAAAGCATTGAGAATGAGAATTTCACTTTCCCCCCAAATAATTTTAAAATTGTATATATAATTCTATTTTATATCAGTTTTTAAATTAATTGCCATAAAGTTCGTAGTATTCCCTTATTAGCTTTTTAATCTCCACTGACTCTATAATTAAGTTGTATTCTTCAATGCTGATTTTATTTGCATTTTCCTTGATTAAGATCACTAGAAGTTTTTCTCATTTATTAATCATTTCAAAAGGAATCAATTTTTGGCTTTGTGGATTATTTTTATGTGTGTTTGTTTTCTACATTATTTCTTTTTTTGAAAAAATATATTTTATTGATTTTTTTACAGAGAGGAAGGGAGAGGGATAGAGAGTTAGAAACATCGATGAGAGAGAAACATCGATCAACTGCCTCCTGCACACCCCGCACTGGGGATGTGCCCGAAACCAAGGTACATGCCCTTGACTGGAATTGAACCTGGGACCCTTGAGTCCACAGGCTGATGCTCTATCCACTGAGCCAAACCGGTTAGGGCTCTACATTATTTCTAATCTTTATTATTGCCTGGTTTCTCTTTGCTTTGGGCTTAATAATTTTTTCTAACTTCTCAAGTTGACCACTTAATTAGTTAAGTTGTCATTATTTTTTTTTCCAAATGTAAGAACTTAAGGCAATAAAATGCCTTCATTGCGCTGCTGTCACTGTGTTCTATAGGTTTTAATATGTAACATATTCATTATATTTTATTTGTAAGTATTTAAAAATTCCCAATATGATTTCATCTTTGACCCTTGCAATATTATTGGTACCTTAGAAATTTTACCAATGAATGTCATTTATTCTTTTATTAGTGACTTTTAATGTTATTAATTTGTTGTCAGAGAACTATTCTGTATGACAATAGTTCTTTGGTTCTTGTGAGACTTCTTTATTGTCAGTTTTAATTAATCAGTTTTTGTAAATGTCCCATTGTGTGCTTGAGAAGAATGTATATGTCTAGAAGGATCTATATGTGTCCAGAAATTTAAGCTTGTTAATTGTGCCTTACAATCATCTATACCTGTAGTAATGGTTGTTTATTTGAGGGGTGAGGGGTCTGACATATTTGTCATTGAGATAAATAGATTAAAATAATCCTCTCTGCTTGTGACTTTGCAAACGTTTCCCTGTGTTTTGGCTTTATACATGTTGAAATTGTATGCATTTGAGTTTTGAATTACTAGATCTTTCTTGTTAATTGAACCCTTCATCCACTTTGTATGTGGTCACGTTCTTTCTGCTGTATGTCTTAAAGTCTGTGTTTTTTCCCCCCTGTTACTAGTATAGTTATCCCATTTTCTTTTGGCTAATATTTGTCTAGTCTATCTATTTTTTGAACTTTTATTTTCAGTCCATTCATGGTGTTGTGCTTTAGGTGTGCCAACTGCAGCTGGATTTTTGTTTTAATCTAATCAGGTAATATGAAATTATTTAAATCAATTTACATATTTTGTACTTCAGTTTAGGCCAGTTATATCGACTACAATGGTGCCTCTTGGAATTGTGCAGTATGGTAGCTTTGATAACTGCCATCAAAATTCTTGATTTCCATTGTATTGCTTTTTATACACTTTTTTCTTTCCTGTCATTCCTTTAAATAAATTAAGGTTTTGTTTGTTTCTTATTTCATTTTCTACTACCATTGTTTGGAATTTATTTCTGTTCTTTTAGTGGTTACCTTTGAGATTCTGTTATGCATTGTTATCTGACAAAGTCTAAAGATTTTCTATAGTCTTAACTCTCCTTTGAACCAATTTTAAGGTCAGGAAATACTGTTTCTTAAATTAATCTCATTCCTACTTAGAATATTTTAGTTTTGAGCTTGAAAATATTTTCTTCAAATTAGATATGATTATTTTATAGACAGTGTTTAGATTTATAGTTTACTAATTTCTTTGCTCAACACTTTCTGACATCTTAGCCTTTCTTTATAGGATCATTTTTGTATTTGGTGAAGTATACCCTTTAGAAGTGTTTAGGTATAGGGATGTTCAAGGTCAACTTTTGTATTTTTGTTTATCCAAAATGTCCTGATATTCTTCAAAGTTAATTTTGCAGGGCACACAATTCCAGGTTGACGTTTGTTTTTCCTCATTATCCTGATGATTTTATTCTACTATCTTCTGAATTCCATTATGGCTCATGAGAAGTCTGCTGTCAATCTAATTGCCATTCCTTCCTAGGATATCTGTCTTTCACCCTGATTTCTCATTTTCTTTTTGATGTTTTGCAATATTATTTCATTAAATCAGCAACTTAAAAATATGTAAATTTTTATTGATTTCAGAGAGGAAAAGAGAGGGAGAGATAGAAACATTGATTGGCTGCCTCTTGCATGCCCCCTTCTGGGAGTCCAGCCGGAAACCCGGACTAGTACTCTGACTGAGAATCAAATCATGATCTTCTGGTTCATAGGTCAATGCTCAACCATTGAGCCAAGCCAGTTGGCAAATCAACAACTTTTTGAATAAAATGTTCAGTTTTATTGGAAACTCTATGCATCTGACTTCTCCATACCACATTTTTCTAGTGTCCGTCCCCGGCCCCCCCCCCCCCCTCCCCTGCCGACCAGCTCTTTTTTTGCTGGCTGCTCTTCTTTTGCCTGAATTGTAAATATTGGATTCCCTTGGGGATTTTACCTGGGCTTCTTTATAATGCCTTAATCTGGAATCAGATTGGATTGGTTATCATCCAGTTACTAGCAGTATGACCTTGTTTCCTTATTGTTGGGATAATTAATGCTTGCCGTGTACTTAAACCTGTGTCTTAACACGTGGTAGGCAGTCAGTGCATGTCTATTGTTATTTTCATACGTATTTTCTTCCTAAGCAATCTTGTCTGTTTCCGAGATAACAGCTTTTATATATATTGCACTAATTTGTGCCTTCCAGTGTTAGTTTGTAGAGCTATTTATCTTTTATATTCAATTTCTTTCTCTGCTTCCAAAACAGCCAGAGTGAGGTGTGTGTTTTTTTAAGATGTCAAACAGAACACTTCATCTTCCAACTTCAGTGTTTTGTTTTGTTTTGTTTTTTCACAATTAGAAACACATTTAGTATTATAGAATAACTAGAACTGCTGTGCACGCCTTAACATATTTTAGATCTTGGACTTTGTCAATTTTTTCCTTGATTCGGGACCTTTGCACATGCTCTGGAGCACCTATCCCTTAACTCTCTGCTGGCTAACTCCATTCAGAGCTCACCTGAAATGCCCTTTATCCAGAAAGGCTTTCTTTGATCTCCTAATCTAAGTTAAAACTTTTGTTAATTCAGTAAATACTGGATTTATTTAATAAATAATTCAATAAGCTTATAGATGTATTTTGATTTGAATCTACTGATTAAGAGGGATGATAGACCATGTTCATTTAAAGTTTAGTCATAGTCTTGTTATTGGAAGCTACTAAACTTCTTTCCTGTTGTGTTCATTTATTGGATCGTCAAGGTCATATACATTTCTTATGCTCACATTATATTTCTTTTGCATTTTCACATACATTTTGCATGTACAATTTATTACCAGATAAATGTCATCCCAAATCAGGGATTTGGGAACTCACACTCACCGAGTACCACATGCCAGGCACTCTTATGTCACTATCTTATATAATGCCCAGGTCATTTGCAACTCACTAAAGAGGAAACTGACTCAGAGAATCCCCTGACTTGTCCAAGGCCATAGAGGTAGAGTAGGGGCTCCCTCAGCCTAGCCTGCACCCTCTCCAATCCGGGACCCCTTGGGGGTTGTCCGACTGCCTCTCGCAATCCAAAACCACTGGCTCCTAACTGCTCACCTGCCTGCCTGCCTGCCTGATCGCCACTAACCACCTCTGCCTGCCTGCCTGATTGCACCTAACTGCTCCCCTGCTGGCCTGATTGCCCCTAACCGCCTCTGCCTTTGCCCCACACCCAGGACCTAGGATTCCCTCCTCCAGCTGGCTGCAGGCACCCTGGACCCGGGCCAGCTTCACCCAGGCAGGCTGCAGCCACAGGGGACCGTGGGTGGGCGGCTTCGCCTAGGCCGCAGCCCCAGGCGCCTGGGAGGTGGGCAGTTGGCTTCTCCCTTTTTTTTTTGCCCGGGACCGCGGGGCGGGCGGCTTCTCCCTCTCCTGGCTGCAGCTGGCGCCTGGGACCACAGGGCAGGTGGCTTCTCCCTCTTTCAGGCCACAGCCACCGCCGCTGGTGCCCCCAGGACCGCGGGCAGGTGGCTTCGTCCTGGCCTGGCTTTGTCAGGAAGGATGTTCCGATGGTTGTCCGGAAGACATCCGGTTTAATTATCATACTACCCTCTTATTAGTATAGATATACATCTGTAATTTAATGTTTTAGAAAAAATTTAATTAGTACAACTAGGCCTGGATTTTATACTAGTAGATATTATTCTTAGGAGAAAACTAAGTTTCCTGTGTTTTTTTTAAAATATTTTTTAATTGATTTTAGAGAGGAAGGGAGAGGGAGAGAGAGTTAGAAACATCAGTGATGATAGAGAATTACCGATCAGCCGCCTACTGCATGCCCCACAGTGGGGATCGAGCCGGCAACCCGAGCACATGCCCCTGACCAGAATTGAACCTGGGACCCTACAGTCCGCAGGCTGATGCTGCATCCACTGAGCCAAACCGGCCAGGGCTCGTGGTTTTTTTTTAAAAGTTAATTTTTTACAAAGGAAAGTATTAACGGTATATATTCTGTTAGTATTTAGTTATGCCAAAAATCAAGAAAGTGGAACTGAAATTTGGGAAGTGTCATTGGGTGAGTTGGATTCTTTGGGCCAAAACGGTACATGGAAAAGGGACTGTGCGAGTGCCGGTGAATTAACTTCTCTGTCCAGAGCTTCCCCAGTGCCTTCCATGGCTCTTGCCCTCATACTAAACATTTTGTTTATTGTAGGGCATTTTGTTTGAATATTCATTTTGGTGTTTTGATTTTATAAAGCTTCAATTTAAAAGAACTCATGCCCATATTTAGTATGAATTTTACCTCTTACATGTATATAGCATCTGAAAAAAACCCTTTCCTTAAAGGAAGAAATAATTTTCTCTACTAAAGACCCAAAGAATAAACCCATGTTTCTGAAACTAGAATGAAAGACTAGAGCAGGGGTTGGTAAAGTTTTTCTGTAAGGAACCAGATAATAAACATTTTCAACTTTGTGGGCCATACACTTTGTTACAAGGACTAAACTCTGCTGTTGTAGAATGAAAGCAGCTGTAGACAACAAGTAAACGGAAGACCATGACTGCATTCCAGTACAACTTTATTTACAAGAACAGGCAGCAGCTGGATGTTGCTGGGTGTGGGGAGGTCATAGCTTGCAACTCCTCTGTCTAGACCAGTGGTTCTCAACCTTGGCTGCACATTAGAATCACCTGGGAATCTTTTTAAAATCCTGATTTCTGGGCCTCATCCTCCGGAAATTCTGTTTCTTTGTTATGGGGTGGGGCCACAACATTAGTAACAAAGAAACAGAATTTCAGGAGGATGAGGCCCAGAAATCAGGATTTTAAAAAGATACCCAGGTGATTCTAATGTGCAGCTAAGGTTGAGAACTACTGGTCTAGAAATACATATTCTCCAGATGAGTGATGGCGAACCTATGACACGCGTGTCACCTCTGACTCATTTTTTTTGGTTGATTTTTCTTTGTTAAATGGCATTTAAATATATAAAATAAATATCAAAAATATAAATCTTTGTTTTACTATGGTTGCAAATATCAAAAAATTTCTATATGTGACACAGCACCAGAGTTAAGTTAGGGTTTTTCAAAATGCTGACACGCAGAGCTCAAAAGGTTCGCCATTACTGCTCTAGACTCTAGTCTTATAAGGCCTGGCCTGTGGGCTGGATGTTCCCCACCCTTGTTCTAGGACAGTGGTTCTCAACCTTCCTAATGCCGCAACCCTTTAATACAGTTCCTCATGTTGTGGTGACCCCCAATTTCATTGTTACAAATTGAACATAATTAAAGCATAGTGATTAATCACAAAAACAATATGTAATTATATATGTGTTTTCCAATGGTCTTAGACGACCCCTGTGAAAGGGTCGTTCGACCCCCAAAGGGGTCGCGACCCACAGGTTGAGAACCGCTGCTCTAGACCTTTGTGTAAGAAAAGATGGGCTTCTCCTCCAACTTCTTCATTATTGGCTCTGTGATCTGGGACAACTCACTTTAAATCTCAAAGAGTGAGTTTATAATTTTGAAAAGTGGAACAGTCATACATTTTCTTTTCTGGGTGGTATTTATTTTCTTTATATTTTTCTATACATTTAATACACATAATATAATAGTGAGCATGTCTTTTGTACACAAAGCAAACTATTTAAAAATTGAAACACGAGCTAAAAGTGGAAAGTTGTGAGGAAAGCATGTATGTGAAAGAATTTTGTGAACAGTAGAATCAGATTATTTGTGGAATCAGGGTGAATATAAATAGGTCAATAATAAGTATTAGGTATGAAGATCGTTATGGGCAAACATTGTTTCTTGTGAATTTTGTGTCATATAGTACCTAATTAGATAAAGCCAATAATTGATTCTTTTATAGCATTTTATTTATACATTCACTTATCAATTAATTTAGTAAATGTACCAAGCCTTTGCTATATGGGAAGGACTATGTTGAATGCTTGAGATAGTAAAAATGGTGAGAAATAACATAGTTTTTTATTTGAGGGGCTCATCTCACACTCAAGGAGATGAACATTTACATAGAACGCTGTTATGTGTGCTGATTTCTCCATTAGAGGGCCACGTATCAGGCACCACTAGGAAATCAAAATCCTTGGAGTAGCAGTAAGTGCCAAAGGGACCTTCACAGGGATTGGATATCAGTTGGGCCTTGAGGGATGAGTGGGAAATCTTTAGACAGAAAATTGAAGGACAGTTTGAGCTGAAAGAAAAGTACAGTATATGCAATTGTGAACTTTGGAAATCACAGGTAGTTCTCTAAGATTAGAAATGGAATAATGTGAGCAAGTGGGGATATGATGCCCAAAGTTGGGCCAGGGCCAAGGCCAGGGCCAGGGCCAGGGTGTGCAAGTCAGGGAATTTGAACATTTTTGGAACCATAGAATACTTTGGGAATCTGATGAAAGATGTGACACTTTTCCATAAGAAAATTCATATAAAATGAAGATTCAATATTTTGCATACAATTTTGTAAATAGGGATCTAGAGATCACTCGGTGAACATTACAGACTTTCTATGTGCCTCCTTTCTTGAAAAATAAAGGGAATTAGTATACATTAGTATAGATGGTTCCCAACTTACGATGTTTCGACTTACGATTTTTTGAATTTACAGTGGCACAAAAGCAATATGCATCCAGTAGAAACCATAATTGAATTTTGAATTTTAATCTTTTCCTGAGCTAGTGATAATGCAGTATGATAGTCTCTCTTGCTGCTGGATAGTGACAGCGAGCCCCAGCTCAGGTCAGGCAGCCATCACCATTGGGAGGGTAAACAACAGATACTCTGTGGTCTACTATGTTGCCAGTATTGTTTGGATATTGTATTCTGAGCATGTTTAAGGTAGGCTAGGTAAAACTATGATGTTTGGTAAATTAGGTGTGTTAAATGCATTTTACACTTATGATATTTTTAATTTAAGATGAGTATATTAGTAAGTAATCCCATCTGTATTCAAATGCTTCATGGTGATGCTTGATGCAAATATTCTTGATAAGTAAAGTTTTTTGCTTCATTTATTTAAGGGTCTGGAAGTATATGAGATTGTGCCAAAATCTTTTATGTTTGTGCCTTTCTTAAAGAGATCATTAAAGCAAAGTCAGAGAAGTCTTCTTATTGACCAATATCCACACATCTTAGTCACCTAACTGCTGAAGAAATTATAGCTTTGGATAGTTTCCTCTTCTCTAAAATGATACTACTCATAGGGCCTACCTTATAGAGTTGTGAAGATCAAATGAACCCATCCAAATACAGCACTTAGCCTAAGGTTTACACATAGTAAAAGCTCACAAAATGTTAGCAACTAACACTGTTAGTAGAGTTGAGGAAAATCTGTGATTCCATTTATGTACTTTCCTACATGGAGTGCTCACAAATACTTGAATTTCTTTATTGAACATGTCAATAGTTTTGTGTTTCTTGCTGCATAAACATCTCTGTGGGCCCATCATGGGTCATTTCTTTGGGAATAAAACTTACTTAACTGAAATACCTTTCACAGCACTGGTTCAGCTCTTCTCAGGGATGGGT